>NW_015540838.1:2390584-2414634 GCF_001515605.1 Sinocyclocheilus anshuiensis | reverse complement strand
ATATATAAAGTTTACATCGCAACATTAAGAAAAGTTATAGTGGGCAAATATGTCTCCCTCGCCTTGTGATGGCTTGGAATTCCAATAGGAATCATATTTTTGTGTTTAGATGTAGGTCAGATGTCCAGATATCAGATATGTATCTGATTTCGAACCAAACCATATTTAGAAGCAGCTCAGAATGGATGCAAAAAAAAACAACAACAAAAAATCTGATCTCCTGTGGATTTTTATGCTTAGACATGTACAATAGCCAATCTGTGTCACAAGTGAGTAAAAAAAATCAGATTTTTTGTTTCAGTGTAAGCGCAACCTAAAATATGAATTAATTTTATGTCTGGTACCAGTGAAAATATAGTACTTCAACTGGAAGAGTTTGTATGTGATGCATTTTGAGGAGCAGACTATAGTTTTTGCTTGGTGTCAGATCTTTTTTTTTTTTATTATTAAGCTAGCAGAATGTATAAGATAGCAGAATATCTACTGCTTGATATGCTACAGTATGTACCATCATACTGCTCTACCCTAATTGGTAGCATTATTATGGAATTTGGTTCGATTTGGTTTATTTTTTCCATTTTTAAGGACATATTTATTGTATCTATCAGTTGTTTTAAGAAGCTTTATGAGACAAAGATGTACCATCATCAGCATGGTCCCCAGATCACCTGTGGCAGCATTCTCCTCAAGCACACGATCAAGATTCTCCACATACCAGGATCCGGCCTGCGTGTCCCTCCAGGAGACATAGCCTGCAAATGCATTAGCATGAATTGTCTATTTGTGTTTAGCAATCAAAAGGTTTGTCTTTCTGAAATATTTTTCAACCAAACAATTATTTAAGGTACAACAGGCAATTCCCGTAACGACCAAAAACACAGACCTGGAAAGGTTGAGTAGGACACCAGGATGTCGCTGGGTGTGGGCAAAGTGGCCCGAGCATCAAGTTCATCAGACGTGCTGAGAGAGTCACTGCTGGAGGATATGGGAATAGCGTCCATCTGGTCATCTATCCCACCCAAAAAGGGCTCCACCTCATCTGGAGAAACCTCAAAACCTGTGTCCTTCTCACCTACAGGTGAGAAGAAAAAAGTAAAAAAAAAAAAAAAAGCATAATCTGAAAAACTGAGGCACAACCTCAAACATTTTTGATTATTTTTAGGTGTGGTCAACACTGCAAATTCAACTTGAACCAGTTGTGAAATCTGAGTGGGAAAACTCTTCATGATGAGCTGTAATTGTCAGGATCCTGCCCTGACAGTCTTGTCTGTCCTGTCTTTGTTTAATATGTCTTTGTTTATTTTGTGCCTGAGCACATGGCAAAGGGAGATTGGCACTCCAACAGACACTGGCATCGCTTCGTCAGCAGGACCAGGAACCACGGTCCTTCGCCCAATTCTTTTGGACCATGGCTAGGGGCCTCGAATATGATGATGCAGCCCTGAAGGAGGCCTTCAACCTCACTCTGGATGACCCCTTACCGCGATGGGAGATGGAGCAACTGCATGTTTTGAATTTCTGGGAGTTCTCTAATTATGTGCATCACCGCAAAGACTGGCAGATCCTTAACCCTCCTGAGGATGTCAGCAGTGACCACCACCCTACCCTCCTTCCCTCTTCGAGTTAAGTCCACGATCATCTTCTGACTCCCACTGAGAAACAAAGAGACAGAAGAAAGAGGGTGGCCGGTGTTGCATCTGCCATTGAGTCCTCAGTGCCGGCTCCAGCCTCTGAGAGCAGTTCAAGGCCGGCTCCTGCCTCAGAATCGGCTGAACCCACCGCAGTCATGCCTGAGTCAACCAAGTCCTCTGAAGCAGTCAAGCTCAAGGCAGCTTCGAGAGAAGTTTCCCAGTCATCCTCTGGTCCTGTGTCGGTCAAATCTGTCCCAGTTAAGTCCAAGTCAGTCATATCCAGTCTTGATAATCCTGTGTTTATGTCAGTCCAAGTCACTCAAGAAGTGGGCAATCCGACAACTTCCTGCCCCGGGAGGCGTAAGGGTAGGAGGGCTAGAACCCTTCGTTCAGAGACCCCTCATGCACATCCTGGAGGATCTCCAGTTGCCTGCTGCTTCTGTCCCGGCCATGGAGGCCAGTTCTGAGCAGCTCATCCTCAATGTTACGACCACAGAGGTCAATCCTGAACAGCCTGGCCTTCCTGCTATGACCATGGATTCCAGTCTTGAGGAGACCGCTCTCCCCGTCACAGTCACTCATGTCAGGTCTGAGCAGTCTACTCCCGTCACGACCATGGAGACCACTCCTAAGCAGCCCACTATCCCGGTCATATCTATGGAGGCCATTCTCAAGCCGTCAGTCCCCACTGACACGGAGTATGCTTCAGCCCTGGAGCCTCCAGTATCCGCTCGAGCTCCTGACCAGAGGCTAGTGTTGGCCTCCGGTTTAGAGTCTGCCCCATCCCAGTCCTGCCCAGAGTCTGCCTCATCCCAGTTCAGTCCAAAGTCTGTTCCAGAGCCTGTTTCAGAGTCCGCTCCAGTCTTCCAAGAATCCGTTCATGAGTCTGTTCCTGCAGCCCCAGAGGGCAGTCCAGTAGCCCCCAAGGGTACTCAAGAATCAGGTCCTGGGTCTGTTCCTGCAGCCCCCGAGGGCAGTCAAGAGTCAGTTCCTGAGTCTATTCCTGCGGCCAAGGAGGGCATTTCAGCAGCCCCCAAGGGCCTTTCAGAGTCAATCTTTGAATCTGGACCAGAGATCCCTAAGGGCATCCCAGTTATAGCCCCAGAGCCCACTCCAGACTCCACTCCAGTTACAGAAGCGGTCCCTGTCAGTCTGGTCACATCCTCGGGGGCCAATCATGAAGATCTTGTCAGTCATGTAAAGCCCACAGAAAATAATCCTGTCTGTCATGCTGTACCCTCAGAGACTGTCCATGTTCTGGTCAAGGAGGCTGCCACCAACGGTACCCCCACCTTTATCCCACCCTCTGTCTGTCCTTCTAGTTTTTTGTTCCTGTGTTTAGTCTATAGTCTAGTTACAGTCCCTGGTTTAATTCTTTTATTTTAGTTCCTGAACCTTTTTTATTTTTTTTTTCTGTCAGCAAGGTAGCTGTCTTGTTTTTATTTATATTTTGTTTGTAGTTCGAGTCGCTTTTTCCTATTATCCTTTTGTTTTCATAAGTTCCAGTGTTTTTTTTTTATTTATTTATTTATTTATTTTTTTCTAGTACTTATTTTATTTGTTTTTCCTTTCAGTTTTATTTCCCTATAGTCATAGTTTTGCAAGTTTCTACTTTTGATCTGTGTATATCTCTTGTCTCTCCTGTTGTCTTGTCTTTGAGTGTGTCTGTCGAGTTGGTTCCTGCCCTGCTTCCTGAGTCCTCCCTGGTCGCTGATTCTTCTGACCTGGCAGACATTTTGGTGCTTCAAGAGTTACCATCCCCAGGGCCAAGCCTGTGGTTCCTTGAGCTGCTACCTAGTCCCCTTTTGCCACAGAGTCTGGAGCTACCCCCATCCCCGACCAGCCCGTTCTCCTGTCGTGTGCCCTGCCTTATTGTGTGGACTGTCTTCCTGCCTCATCCTTTTGTGCTCTAATTTTGTTAATAAACTGTTTCCCCTGTCCATTCTGCATTTGGGTCCTCCCTTGACAAACCGTGACGGTAATACTTATAATAATCATGAGATTAGGGTTAGGTTGGCGTTAGCTTAAGCCAGACAGTGATTCAGCTTTTTATACATTTGTTTTCACATATTTGTATATTCATCAAAACGTCGCTTTCAGCAGTGTGAACGGCATGGATTTTGAACATGAAAATTCACTGAACAACGGTAAATTTGACCACCACCTTTTGGCTACGAGATTTGTGAAAGATTTCTTTCAGTGCTCCTGTGGCTCAGTGGTAGAGCATTGCGTTAGCAGCGCAAAAGGTCATGGGTTCGATTCCCAGGGAACACACATACTGGTAAAAAATGTATAGCCTGAATGCACTGTAAGTCGCTTTGGATAAAAGCGTCTGCTTAAATGTATAAATTAAATTAATAAAAAAAAAAATCTGAGATGCCCACCTCCGCCACAGGCCTGGATGAAGAACAGCTTGGGCTTGCCCTGCAGAGAAGGACAGTTCTGGCCGTTGAGGTAGTTTGTGATTAACTGAACTGGGACAGATGGTCCATCAACACCATGAACTGCTCCAGGAAAACAATTGTGGTTTGCCTAAACATTAGAGAAGTGTCGAGCACCAAAGCAGAATGAGAAAATTGCTCTAATGCTTTTGTAATTGGATAGCTTAATGGTGTTCTACAAAATGAGGAAGCAAATAAAACTTCTTTGCAGGTTGTACTTCTTTGTTGAAAACTAATAGTCTTCATAAATGTGAAAAGCAAATATAACATATATCCTCTTTTTTTAAAGAAAAATATGTGACTGGTTTTACCTCAGTACCATGTGAAAGGATGATCACCACACAGCAGTCATACGCGGAATGATCCCTCTTTGCTATAAATGCCATCTCTTGTCTTATGAGCTATAGAGGGGAGAAATGGTCTTATTCATTTTTAAAATGTATTAAAGACAGACAGACTTTTATCTTACAGCTTTGTTTACAGTGAGAAGAGGAAGTACTGTGCTTACTTTGTATTTCAAGTTCCTTTTTACAATAACCTCAAAGTTGAGAGCCTTAAATCTTTTCTCCAGCTTGTCGCAGTCAATGTTGGACCCCTTTCGATCTTTTAGATCAGAGGCTGGGTCAAAATCTACATTGTTTATAATCAGGCAGATCCCACATGGACTGGCATCCATCTTATAGCACTGCACAAAAAATAGTAAGTGAGTGGTTAGGTACAATGGCGCAATTAAGATTTTTTTGTTTGTTTTAAAAGAAGTCTCTTATGCTCACCAAGATGGCATGTATTTGATCAAATAAATACAGCAATTTATTACAATTTAAAATAAATACAAAGTTCTGTCATGAAACTTTAGATGGCACAAGCTGATAGGTCCTAATTCAATATAATGACATCATTATTCACACTGCGCAGCTGATTGGTTTTTGTTGCATACGCAGACAATGAGCTTGCTGCTCAACATTCAAATACTTGGCCAGTGTTTGCTGTAGCAATTTGCTGCAAATTTCTGAAACCCTCCACCTTCCCCAGCTCCCCCTGTAGATGTGCTACAAGGTAATTTCATGTCTGTTATATGCGCAGCAACATTAAGTCTTACATGCTCACAGCAGCATGTCTGTGGATGTATTGGCAGTAGCAAGTCTCGGTACTCGCTCTGCCGCAGCCGCAGCAACAGTGTAGCAGATCTATTACGCCAAGACCAAATACATTAACATTGCCATAAATATTACCATGCTAATCTTAGGGAAGTCGTGGCCTAATGGTTAGAGAGTCGGACTCATAACCCAAAGGTTGTGGGTTCGAGTCTCGTACCGGCAGGGATTGTAGGTGGGGGGAGTGAATGTACAGCGCTCTCTCCCACCTTCAATACCACGACTGAGGTGCCCTTGAGCACCGAACCCCCAACTGCTCCCCGGGTGCCGCAGCATAAATGGCTGCCCACTGCTCCGGGTGTGTGTTCACGGTGTG
The DNA here is from genome assembly GCF_001515605.1 of Sinocyclocheilus anshuiensis. Lineage (NCBI taxonomy): Eukaryota > Metazoa > Chordata > Actinopteri > Cypriniformes > Cyprinidae > Sinocyclocheilus > Sinocyclocheilus anshuiensis. Next base: position 2,409,092 of record NW_015540838.1, on the reverse strand, counting down.
TGTGTGTTCACTGCTGTGTGTGTGCACTTTGGATGGGTTAAATGCAGAGCACTAATTCTGAGTATGGGTCACCATACTTGGCCACATGTCACTTCACTTCACTTTATCTTTCTGAGTTGCCATGACAGAACTGTTATCTACTATATTTTGAAATGTAATTACTTCCTGTGATGGCAAAGCTGATTTTTTAGCAGCCATCTCAAATCTTACTGACCCCAAAACCTTTGAACAGTAGTGTTATATATTAAAATATGCTTATATATGCACATATTTGCATTCTTTTATTTTCATTTTTTATATAAATACATATCAAAATACACTTGTACTCAATTATCAGTGAATAAGAATGACGGTCTTTTAAAACATTCAAGATTGTTTGGTGAGAGTGATAACAGTTACCTGTATACTGTCACGTCTTGTCCTGGTTGGTCTCACCCCTTGAGTTTCAGAAGCTGTGTAAATGCATAAATCCAAAGGTTATTCATGCTTTCTTACCAAATTACCCTTTACTTATTAATGGGTAGCATTTAACAGATGAAAACATACTTTATAGATAATTAAAACATGACAGTGACTCACATGGGCTAAGAGGCTTGGGCACAGGCAGGCTTTCTGGTCTCAGTGGTACTAACCGTGGTGGAGTAAAATCAAATCTGTCTGGTTTTTCAGTATATTTTGGATTCTCTGCATTGAATCATAAAATCAGATAAAATATCTCTATGTATCATGTAATATACTTTAGGGAAAAAATCATAGCAAAATGTCAGTTAAGAGGATCATGGGTAGGTGAAGGTGTTTTATGTTCCACTGTATTATGGGAACATCCCAAGTAAATATATCCAAGTAAATATTGTGTTTTTAATGGAAGTAACACACTTACGGACTGGCAGAGGGATCAGTGAAGGCTGTACGGGGACAGAAGTGGGCAGACACACACCATCTCCACACTGAAGGAGCTCTGCGAGGTCATGTTGGCTGGTTTCACGCAGACACTCCAGGAAGGCTGGGAAAACCTGACTCCCTCTCATCTCTAAGCTTATCACCAGTTGCCTGGCTTGGTCACGTCTTGTTATCTTGCTCTGTTAGGAGAACAACGGTGTTTCACATTTGCAGGTTTGCAATAAGGGAACCACTCACACATGAATGGTCATATCATCTTACCTTCATAATTGTAAACTAAACTATGCACAGTATTAACAAGTGAACTGTGAACATCCAGTATGAAGCATGATAGTTTGAGATGTTAAGCAGATTGTTAGAAACTGACAGTCCGAGTTTCCATTCACTTTCAGCGCATCATGTTTCCATACAATTAAAGTGAATGGCAACCGTGACTGTCATTCTTCATTTGTGTTCCACAGAATGAAAGAAAGTTATACTGGTTTAATGAGGGTGAGTAATTGAATAATAAACTGGACTGTTCCTCTGTGAACTTTCACAATGACCGCATGTAAACTTTCACAATCCCGTAGCGTTTCCAGTTTCCCATATGTAAACAAAGACATCAATATTACCTGTATTTCATCAATCATGTCCTGGGTGAAGACCCCCTTTGACAAAAGCCCATCGCAGATGTCTGCAGGATTTAATGCCGTGACTAGATCACGCCTGTGCCGCTGAAGTATCTGTCTGTGTTTGGGTTCCATTCTAGCAATAATTCGCCATTCATTCGCTAAAAGTGTTTATGACTATGATACGTTTTCAACATGACGGGATACAATAAACGCGTAAAAAACTAAACTTCAACTGAGCTGAATTTACTTTTAATAAACTCAAAACGAATCTCTGTTCTCTCGGCGCTTCGATTCGATTCTCTTCCTTGTTTACGTCTTGCTGGCGATGACGTCACGCAAATGCAAAATTTCATACGTAGATAACTAAACATAGATTTTAACTGTGTGGAAGTTAAATTATGAATTCAGTGTCTATGAAAAAGAAATAGTGAGAAAGTTCCATATACATAAAAATTATTTTCTATTTTATACGTAACTTTAAACAATACTGTAGTGCTTTGTGTAACTGTTAACGTAAAAAGGTTATAGGAATAATATTATTAAACATTGTAATATTACAATAATAGGAAACAGCAACCTTTTCTTCGTTATTATTCTCGCATCCCCTTTTCTTGTAATATTGTTTGCTTAATTGCATGATTTACTATCAGATGATTCAAAAATCAAAGAATAAACCAATGTAGTAACATAGAAACATTAGAATTAAAGAAAAAAGGTGTATTTTTTTGTTTCTGTATTCTATCATCTTGTGTGTGCACAATGCTTTGACAATATTGTATATAAAATGATCATGCCAATAAGTACATTGAACGTGAAAACTGTAGCGCCATCTGCTGGTAAATGCAGCGAATGTTGTAATATGTCATTTTGGCTCTTCATAGAATTTAAAAACGCGATTTAAATCAGCTATAGTGGGCAGAGACTGAGAAGTCAAAGCCCAATGTTGTTTGTGTAGTTTACTCAAAAGCTCAAATCTAATGCACAGATCCTGTGCATACGTGAATAACGCCATAAAGACACCCAACTGAGGCATCTTTTGCTTGGTTCTGAAATAAGGGATCTCAGCAAACATTCCAAAAGGCAACAAGATGGCATTTAAAATATAAGTAATATGTTATAAGATGTAATAAGTTACATTAAAATAACCTAATATAAATTAAATGCTAAAATGTTTTATCATTACAGTACCATATTGTATTATACAGTATAAAATTGTGTACTGATCTATTCACATCTCAATATTTAATTAAAAAAAAAGAAACAGATGATCAATGAAAGAGACTAATTTCTTGACAAAAATGAAACCCACTTTAATATTTTACAGCCTGCATTATCCTGGTTTGGGAATGTGACTTGGTAAAAGAAAACAAAGAATCTTTATGACATTTTCTTAATGACATGTTGAACTGTAACAGTACAGAAAATCAAAACATGAGGCAGAGTTTCCAATATGGATCTTAAAGGAACAATCCACTATTTTTGAAAACAGGCTAATTTTCCAACTTCCCTAGAGTTAAACAGTTGAGTTTTAACGTTTTCAAATCCATTCAGCCGATCTCCGGGTCTGGCGGTAGCACTTTTAGCTTAGCATAGATCATTGAATCTGATTAGACCGTTAGCATCTCGCTCAAAAATGAAAAATATAGAAACTCTTTGGTAATTTTTGAGCGAGATGCTAACGGTCTAATCAATAAATATGGAGCCATTCAACAAGAGATAAAGAAACAGCATATGCACTCATACACTCCATCTCCCTAGTATACAGTTCCAAAAGCCAAAATACTTGTGTAGATTTGTACATTCAATGGCAAATTTTACCTCAATATTTAGGGTATAAAACAAATACAAGGATAGAAATGTCATTCACAGAAAGCAGTGTTTATACAGAAGAGCTTAGTTATTTGACTTTATAAAACCAGGCCTTGCCAGTCCTTTGTAGATGTGAAGCTTTCCTGCCCCTTGGACTTCAAAACTGTAGTCTGTGGTGACGTAAGGTAAATCTCCTTCAACTCCATGCTGGAAAAAAGAGAGAAAAAAGAGGTTAATTGACAACAACAAAGACCCATCAGGTTTGATAACCTTTCCACACTTAACCATTTAGCCATCACACAAATGATTATATATCATTTGGACCCTTATATTCAGTGAGTAAATTGTAAAATACACCCCATTGTTTTGTATTACAAAAAAGAAATGAATAAAGACTTTCACATTGTTACAAAAATATTCTCTTCAAATAAATGTTGACCTTTTGAAATTATTTAATTAAAAACACTAAACAAAATTTTAATAATATAAAATATTATATCCATAAAATATTAAGCAGTACAGCTTTTAACTGTGATGTTTGAGCACTAAATCAGCATATTAGAATAATTTCTGGAAGGTGATGTGACACTTGTAATACTACTATTTACTAATTACTATTTTTGATCAAATTAATGCAGCCTTGGTGAGCATAAAAACCTATTTCAAAAAACATAAAAAAATGAAAAATTACTAACCCCACACTTTTGAAAGGTAGTGTATAGTGCTGATTCACGTACCTGCTTGGTGAGCAATATTTTGGGCAGAGTGATCTCTCCCAGCAGGAGACAGTTCACATGCCTCAGGACAGAGGGGGACACTGGAGTAACCAGAAAGTACAAACCACGTGCCATGTCTACCCCTCTCAGAACACCTTAAACACAACAGCAGTTAAATGATATTTTAAGGAAGATTATATAGTCTTGTAATGATGTATAATGACTATTTGTAATGTCACTACATATGCTATGCAGTTTGACAAATCAATTCAATCTCAGATTCACATATTAAAGGCCCTGAATACACACCTAAGCCCACACATTGACAGATAGGAGTTTGGGAGAGTACAACAGAACCTTCTCTGCCCACAACCTTTTCACTCAGACAGCATAATGCCACTATACTGGCATTGGCCACGTAGAGGATGTTGTTGGGTGCGACCTCACAGTGTGTTACCCCTATAGCCACTGCTGAGTGTGGGACCTGCAATAATAGAGCACAAAAAGACATTGATTTGAAAGAGTCATGCATTATAAAAATAAAATATATTAAAATCTAAAATAAAATATGAAATAAAAAACAACATAAAACTAAAGAAAAACCCCCCAAAAAAAACAATATAAAATGAAATGAAATAAGATAAGATAAAAAAATTCAAAATAAAAAGAAACAAAATTAAAATACAAAATAAAAAATGATGAAAAAAAGAATATAACAGTCATACATAATCAGTATAAAAAGTAAAATACTAAAATAAAATAAAAATTAAATATAAAATAAAACAATTCAAAATAAGAAAATAACTATGAAAAAATAAAATAACAGTCATACACTAAAAATAAAAAACAAATTAAATGAAAATGAAATAAAATAAAACAAAATGTTTTAAACAAAAAAAATGTTTTTTTAAAAACCTGGTAAGGTATGAAGCAGTGGAGCGGGCGGATTGGGCCAGGTTCTGGGGACTGCAGCTTACTGAAGTAGCTGAGCAGAGCCAGGTCTCGCAGCTCATTACTGCGCTGATGTTGCCTATGAGGAATGCAGGATGGGAATTGACTTTAGTTCAGATCATACATATTTGGATATTAACACTTTACAAACCAGATACATGTTCACCAAAACAATTGGCAACTGATAATAGGTACAGTTAAAATCCAAAGGGTACAGCTGGCCGGCTTACATTTCTCCAGATGTCCCAGCACCTTCAAATTCTGATTGGACACTGAGAAACACATGAGATCGAATGGAGAGGTGACTGACTGGCTCCTCTGTCAGGGTGGGTGGCGTCGGAGGGTGTGTCTGCCAGCCGTGGGCAGTTCTGAGGAAGTCTGGGGTAAGAAGTTGACACTGTGGTGCGTTTCCATAACTCAGTTGCACTACATGCGTAACGGAAAACAGGCGAATGAGATCGACCAGTATCTGAAAGCCATGGCCTGTGAAAGAGAGAAAGACGTGTTAGTACATCAGTACCAGAAACTCAAATGAAAACAATTATTATCTGTTAAAAGAAAATGCTAAATATTAAATATACTTAATAGAGCTACAAATTTTAGGAAAAAAAATACTTAATTTAATTATGCCTCTGACCCATCTTAAGGGGAGACACTGCAGGCAAAAGCACTGTTTTTTTCATGCACCTCTCAATTTTGAGATTTTGGGCTTTTTGGCTTTTCATAAAGTGTTTTTTCAGACTAGTGGAAAGAAAACATCCAAAAGACACTGTTAAATGTTTATTTTATAGCACTTTATCTATTTGTGTCAATATATTTCAACTACAATACATATTTTTAAAGGCCGTTGGAAAAAAAAAAAAAAGTTTTTTTATCCTACACTGAGCCATAAATCTCCACTTCAGTAGCATTTACACACACCAAACACATTTTTATTCCGGTCTATATTCTGAAGGTTGTTACAGAGGGATTTGTTCATATATAATTTGCTTGATTATATACAACATTTTATTTCCCCAAAAATTGTGAAAATATATTGTTTTCTGGCTGTTCAAAGTATTTTCTGAATTATGGAGTGACAAAAAGAGATACCCAAAATTCCCTCAGTAAAAACATTTGCCAAATTAGCGCATATTTCATTAAATAATGCATCATTTGCATATTTAAACATAACATTTTAGAAAACTTGTAATACAAAAAATGTTTGCAATCAATGTAATCAATCAACTGGGTAAGTAAGGTGATAATTAGTAGTTAATTTTTTTTACCCTATTCACCTGCAGTGTCTCGCCTTTTAATCAGTAAATCATGTTATTAAACTGATTGATAGTCCTAATATTTGCATAAATATTCATTTATATTCATATTCATTAATAAGTCGATATACCATTTAAATCAATATTCCTATTTTATGTGCAATATTTTTATTGCTGACCTCTGATCCAGCCCATAGTATTGATGATGACAGGACTTTCTCCATTGACATGGCGCCAGAGGGATTTGAGAGACTCCAGATACCGATCGATGTCAGCCTGACAATCTGCCTGACCGTAGTACACCATGTGCTCTGGGTCACGCAGGTGTGTGAAAGGAGGCCCTAAGGAAGAACACCACCATTACAAACATGTTTGTTTTTGGGGGTATATAACATAAAGAACATATGCTAAATGTAAGACAGTTTTGAATTTTTGCAGTACAAAGGTCTTTTGAATTAACAGAATCTTTTTAAATGATACTGATGAAGAAAAATGTACCTCGTGTGGCTATATGGATATGGAGAATGATACATACCCAGCAATGGTTCTGTAACTGTGCTTAAGGAAAGGCATCCAGGAGGGGTGAACTCAGTCTGGCCTAGATCACACTCCAAATACTCTACACTTACAGTACTACACACACACAACAAGGTAGAGAGCAAAAATACCACTTTAAAATTACAATACATGTCAATTCCTTCAATAACTTTGCATGCAGGCTAGCCTACAAAAACACAAGATTACTCTCAATTTATCCTCTTATTACTAAATTGATGAAGTGAACTGCTTGGACTCACTGATTGAGCAGGCTGTTAATAAGGTGTCGATTGAAGGTGGATTTGCCAGAGGATTTCCCCCCACACACAAGAATTATGGGACAGCGGTCAAATTCCCCTATGGACAAAAACATTTTTACAATTATATATTATAATTTAAATTGCACGTAAGACTAAGTTTTTATATCAGCATTTTAATTATATAATTATGGTTCTACACCAATTCGTTGTTGAAAATAGTCTGTCGTAAAAACTTGATTTCAGGACAGATTTATTCAAACATACAACAAATGACATATCACCAACAGGTCAAATAAAATATAATGAATATGTAATACAGTGCTGACTAATGAGCTGTGGACTGGACACTGAATGGCTTTCCTAAGGGAAAAGTATGTTACGTGACACTGTTTACAAGCTGATTTATTGTTGTCTTTCCGTGATGATTGACACTGATCGAGTGATTACATCATTCATGATACATTTCAGTAAGTTTTACTTTTTCTTTTAACATACCTTTTGATGTCCATTTATGTTTGTTTCATGCTATAACTAGTAGTAAACAGGAAAAAATGATCGGTTCGCGTGCACTCCGTGCTGCCGTTTGAACTGTGCAATCTGTCACGCCACATTAAAGAGGGGCAAAACCATATTTATTTGTATTCCAAGATAAAACTGATAGAATTTGAAAGCTGATGTCACGTGTATGTTCCCGTTTAGTTCCTGTTTGTCCTTATTTGGTCCTTCCTGTTCCTGTCCCCATTTAGTTCTATTAGTTCCAGGTGTTTCTCATTATTAGTTATCCTCCTCACCTGTCTGGCCCTCGTTATCTGCCCTATTTGAGTTCTAGCCCGTTCTGTTGTCCCTGGCATATGCCCGTGGCCAAGCCGGCTAAGGTCACGGCGGATCCGCCATGGCCTCCTGCATTCCCTGATCTGCCATGGACTGCCTGCTCTGCCATGGCAACCTGAACTGCCTGCTCCGCCATGGCCCCCTGAGCTACCAGCTCCGCCATGGCAACCTGAACTGCTTGCTCCGCCATGGCTCCCGGAGCTCCCTGATCCGCCCTGGAGGCCCTCCTTGGCTCCACCTAGTTCCTGCGCCCGCCCCCCATGTCACGTGTATGTTCCTGTTTAGTTCCTGTTTGTCCTTATTTGGTCCTTCCTGTTCCTATTCCCATTTAGTTCTATTAGTTCCAGGTGTTTCTCATTACTAGTTATCCTCCTCACCTGTCTGCCCTTCGTTATCTGCCCTATTTGAGTTCTAGCCCGTTCTGTTCTCCCTGGTCTGGAATTGTTGATGTCAACCCTTGCTACTTGTGTTTTCCTGTTTCCCTGGATATTAAGATATTAAGGGTAGGGGGTGTGCCCGAAGCGTGAATCTAAGGGAAAACACGATTCCTAACACCGTCTCTACACCGGACGCAAGTGGCGCGGCACGACAAAATACTATAGAACCACTGATCTATAATAGAGATTTATTATATATAGATCAGTCTATAGAACTCAGTGATGCTGTCTACACTGGATGCGGCGCGACACGACAAATCCCCGACAGTAAACTGCTGCCGCGTTCTATTTATGACGTGCTGACACAAATTTCAAATGATTTTCAACAGTCGCTTTGTTGCGTCCAGTTTAGACAGACTAGCTGATGCGGCGCGGCGTGACACGACAACTGTCGCGTCTGGTGTAGACACGGTGTAATGGTTGCCTGTTACATCCTACAGTACATAAAATTTCACTTACCACATAAACAGAGTAAGGAGAGATGATTGAGGACAAATGCGAATGATTTGCAGATCCTCAGTACCACTGACAAACATATAATCTTGTAAAATGTGTGGCAAGTACTGCCACTCCATAGTATAAACAGAGTACGTGTGATCGCGAATCTCGAAAGTGAAAGTGAAACTAAAAGCGATCGTGCATTCAAAAGCTTCAATGCCAGGTATAATAGCGGCTCCCTGATGCCGAAATATATATATAGTATAATTACCCAATTATACTACATATATATATTAGTATATAGGGGGGTTGGGGGATCACGATGCCGGCTCAACATAGTGTTGTCTATCAGCCATCGGCGACGGATGATGGCATCGTCTATCGGCCCAACCCTACTCAGTGCTAAGAATCTTTACTACAGGTAACCAAATTACAAGCAATAGCAGAAAATTAATACAATAGAACACACAACAGAAGACACAAATTAAATAAATAGTGCTTTTCAGGTTTTCAGGTAGGCCTAAAAGAAATTTTCTGGTACAGAAATTTAATAATCAAATGTAAAATAACACTTCATAGTCTTCACTGTATAAATTAAATATAGATTAATCATTATAAATGTTATAAAATGTATTTGGTCAAGAGCAGTGAGATATTTTTCTTTGACAGAAGCAGGTTTGCTATTAGTCTGCTGTCACTTTAAGACCGAAAACACGGATCCAATATACTGATACACATGTGTTTTCTTTCTAAACTGTTTACATTAAGACATATGCCTAACCGACTGTGTTTACTAGGATAATCACCAAAATGTGCATTTTGATGTAATTTTGTCTGTATTTGTTCATCCAGGCACAAAAAGAAGCGAAAAAGAGCTCTTAAGTATTCGTGTAGACTGACATTGCGTGAAAATATGGACAGTGTCAAAATAAAGGTGCCTATTTATACAACAAGTTTACGATTTTTTACGTCTTGCATCGATACATCATATAGAGATTAGATACACATTAGAGATTTGATGTGTCGATCCATATTGAGGGATCGTTATACCCCTAAATTATACAGGTGTGGAATGACATGAGGGAGAGTAAATGATAACGATTTTTATTTTTGGGTGAACTATCCCTTTAAATATTCCTTCAAAATAATAAGGAAAACAAAACCGTTAACATTTACCTGCCCAGGCACTGAGCAAACTGCTTATAGCTTCTCTGTAGCTACGTGACATCACCAGACCCTGTGCACAAGGTCCACGCAGAGCTGTTACACCGACGGCTGACAGAACAGGGTTATAGATGGCAGCCTGAGACTTCAGCTCCTTCTGCAAGACGCATAAACACAGACACAAATATATCTATGTTGCTATGCCAGGATGCTCAAACAAACAATGTGAAAAGCGTCACAGTGTTTACATTCTTCCTACAAATGGCTTACTTATTGTTGCCACTGCATATTAAACTGAGAATGTATTTGAACATCACAAACCATAAACATATCAGCTACTTTAAACCTGAACACACAAAATCTGAAATGTCACCAGCTTACCGAGTTGAGGCCAAAGATCTCTGAGAGTTCTGAGAAGCTGGTGAGAAAGCGGGTGAGCGGCGTGTCCAGAGGCTCCAGAAGCACCACACATGAGTCAGAGTCCAGCTCACTCATGAGCTTTTTACTCGGCTCTAGACATAAAAACACAAATTGCAACAGAACATTAGGACGCAAGTGCAAAAAAGAACTTTAGTGCAGGTAGAAATTAATTTAAGGCAAGACACTAAATACAAAAACTGCACTGGTCATGACTGGTCAATTTTGGGCTATTTGGCTTTTCGTGTATCCAAAATACATGTTTAGGTGTTTATTTTATTGCACTTTACCCTCAGGCCATCCAAGATGTAGATGAGTTTGTTTCTTTATCCGAACATGTTTGGAGAATTTGGAGAAATTTAGCATTACATCACTTGCTCACCAACAGATCCTCTGCAGTGAATGGGTGCCATCAGAATGAAACAGCTGATAAAAAGGACAAAATAATCCACAAGTAAAATAAAATAAATTTAAAAAATAATAATAATAAATTTAAAAAATTCTCACAGGAGGAAGCAACATGATGGGTAGAGTATTTTAGCTGGAAGCAATGGTTTGAAGTTAAAAACATCTTAATGATGGGTTTATTACAAACACTTAGCTTTTCACTTCACAAGTTGTTAATTGATGGACTGGAGTCATTTGGATTACTTGTGGATTGTGATGCTTTTATCAGCTGTTTAAACGCTCATTCTGAATTCACGCATTCACTGCAGTGGACCCATTGGTGAGGAAGTGATGTAATGTTCAATTTCTCCAAATCTGTACTGATGACGAAACAAACTCATCTACATCTTGGACTGCCTGAAAGTGAGTACATTTTCAGCAAATTTTCATTTTTGGGTGAACTATTCCTTTAAAGTGCATGAGTTTTCTCTCATGCACTGAGCCAGAAATCTCCACTTCAGTAGCACTTTCATACACTAAACTTTTCAGTTTTATTCCTATCTATATTTTGCTGATATTACAGAGGGGTTTGTTCATATATAATTTGCCTGATTTTATACAAATGTTATTCCTAAAACATGGTGATTTTTTTTCCTGGCTGTTAACAGTATTTCCTGATTCATGGAGTGATTATATTAAATGATATAAAGGTATTTATGAGGAAGGACACGCCTTCTGATGCTACCTGAAGAGAGATATTTGCGAACAATGGCTTTTGCTTCCAGCAGCCCCTCTTTCTTGTTCTTGCCGGAGGGGGCGTTGTTTCCTAAGGCAGTGATGGTGAGAGGGCAGTGGGACGGTGGTGAGAACAGGGGGTAAGGTTGCTGGCCCTCCTCTATGGTGAAGCCCAGCACTTCTACATGACCATAGAGGCAAGTGAGCAGGCACTTCCCACGGAAACACAAGACCTGCACAAATATCAGACACAAAAGTCAGTCTACTTACAGAAACTAGTGATGGAGGACCAATATACTGCTGGCCAGTATATTGGTCCTCCATCACTAGTTTCTGTAAGTTGATTAAGTGACAGAAGTGCTAATATTCACTATATTATTAATTATATATATATATATATATATTAATAAAACATCATAGCATTTAAAAGTGTATAGTTGAGATAAGCAGTCTACCTGGCCTTGTTTCATGACTAAAACAGCACGATTGTGGGTGTGGTCAAAGTGGGCATGAAAATGAAGACCATCCTCCTCCATCTGGTTTGTTTTAGGTAAGGTTGAACTCTCCATTCCATTCTGAAGAACACATTTGGCATATTCACTCCATTCTTGAGAGTCCACTGAACTGCTGCGGTCATCCAGTTCTGTGCCTCCATTTGTGTAGACATGAGCAAAAGTCACAGAAGTGGCCTTAACCTTTCTCTCCTCGGCACAGCTATTTTCAGGGATAGGCTTTGTATACAACTTCTTCAAAAGTGTGGGTTTCTCCCTTTTGGGTATCGGTTGCTCCAAATTTGCAGTACCAACACTTGTACTTAGGAGAGTTGAGTCCAGACTGTGTATCTTTTTGCGCCATTTATTCTTGCCATGGCGCTTGGTGGCGTTTCGCTGCTCGTGTTGGGACCAAGAAGAAACCTTGTGTACTTTCATTGTCAACCAATGAACTCCAACAAGGCTAAAAACGTCATAAATCCAGGGCAGGGAAACACCTGTGAATGAAGACATACAGTGATGACAGCATCAGAACATCTGGAGTTACTAAATAGATTTTGTCTAAGAAATGCATAAGAAACCTAAAAGTGGATGGAGAGATAGACAGACAGACAAACAGAATAACGAAAAGTTTAAACAGAATATCATTAAGTTGGCTTGGTCAAGTTAACATAATAGCTTTGTTCCTACCTGTTGGCTTACTTTATGCAGTTAGTAAAGTATTGTGTAAAATAATTGTATCATACATTATTACTAATCACTAGTAAGATCATATGTTGTTGCGAAAAGATACTGAAAGCCATTTTAATGGCTGCCGTTAGTTCACGTAGTTAACTTACCTGTTTAAAGTGAGAAGCCGCTGTAACCGGTTAATACTTCTAACAGATTCGAATCAAATCAGAAACGTTAAACACGTAAAAAAAAAAAAAAATAGAGTTTGTGTGAATATGCTGTTGTTTCTATGTAACTGGCAGTGGCTTTTGAGCATTAATTCACGCGGCACGATGCTGTTTGTAGTTCCACTCCACTAAACGAGACGAAGCTGCTCATTTCCCCCGTTTGATCTGCTTTAAGACCGCACTGTCACTGTATAATGAAAGCGTAAATATGGGAGAGACGAAGATGAAGCGTAACACATGTCAAATATGCGACTCTCTGGATAACGGAAGCAATTTTGTGCAGCGTATGTGCCATGTGACGGACAATAACAGATGTTACGGAGTTCGAAGGAGCTTTGATTCTATACTACCATGCTGAATAAATCCACTTCACTATAAAATACTTTACCATAACGTTCAAAAAATGTTATAAATTTGAAGAATTGATGTGCAATTTGATTATAAGACCTAAATTATCCAATCAGTTCATATTTGAAGAAATTCGTTCCCAGCGTAATGGGATGAACGGCCAGCTACCGGAGAGTTCCAACAATATTTCAACGTCACTTCCTGTTTCTTTTTCAACATGGCTTCTTGTTCTTTAGCCTAAATTAAGCTTTTGACGCTGTATAATATATGATTTACTCAGTAAGTTACATAACGCATATATGTGGGCTTTCAGTATATGAAAAGAAAGATGAGAGCAATGATCTAATTTACGCTAAAGGTGAGTCGTAAACGGTCGATTGTGCGGCGAGTAGTTTAGGGAGCGTCATTAAAATGCGGACATCGTGGTTAACGTTTAGGTCATTTTAATTGATCAAGTAGTCGTTGACCAGTCAAAGTCATCCGCATCGTCTGGGAAAACTTTCTTGAGCATGCATGGATGAAAACGTGCAGAATTATTCCGTGTACTGTTTTATAAAATTAACTGCGCCAAAATAAGCAAGTGCTTGCAATACCCAACTGTGCTTGTAGTACAATAATTGCAGTATTTCATGATTTTCAAGAATTAAGTTGTACGACCTCTACAAACATGATGTCTTAACGAAACATTTATAAATAATGACAGTGTAATAATAAAACCAGAACAGACACGCTTTTTTTTTTATTGTATTTTACACAAATGTATTATAATTCTTAGTATGAACTTTTATTATATTAAATATCCATGAATAAAATTAGTAAAAGTTGATTAAAATGTTTTATTATTTATGTTTAGAATTTTAATATTTAATTTAAATTAAAACGTGCAGAATTATTCTGTGTACTTTTAATAAACTGAACTATGCCAAAATAAGCAAACTATTGCTATAAACACCTATGCTTGTAGTACAATAATTGCAGTATTTCATGATTTTCTATAATTATTCAAAGTTGCATAAAACATTTATTAATAACGACAGTATCGTAAAACCAGAACAGATACACGTTTTTGTATTTTATGCAAATTTATTATAATTCTGAGCATGAACATTTTTAAATTTTGTAAATACCCATGAACAAAATTAGTAATAATTATTTAAAATGTAAATGAAACATTTATATAATTTACTATTTATCATTTAAATATATAATATTTATCATTTTAATATTTAATTTAAACAAATTTTCTGTGGACTGTTCATAAAACAAACTAAACCAAAGCAAGTGAGCTATTGCAATAAACACCTTTGCTTGTATTACAACAATCTATTACAGTATAGTAATAAAACCAAAACAGACACACTTCTTACTGTATTTTACACAAATGTATTATAATTCTGAGCTTGAGCATTTTTGATTATTATAAATATCCATAAATTATTCAAAATCATTTGCATTTTAATTGTTTATATTAATTTAAATCTAATATTTATCATTTAAATATTTAATTTACATTTCTACATTTATTAATTTATACATTTATGTTGTATGTTGTGTTGTCTTTATCTGTCATTTAATTCAGATAAAATCACTAATAAAATGAAACTGATGTCTCCTGCTTGTCTAGATGGAGATACCTGCTCAAGGGACCTCTCACGCTCAGCGGGTGCTATCCTTGCTCAACCAACAGAGGGGTCTTGGCCATTTCTGTGATGCCATGTTGAGCACAGCCAGTGGGCAGGTGCATCTGGCCCATCGCAATGTTCTTGCCTGCTTCAGCCACTTGTTCCAAGACTCCAGTTCAGACACACCATGTATACAGATCGACCTGCCAGTAGAGTGCCCTGATGATGGACTAGAGCTACTGCTTAACTTTTTATATACTGGTGAACTCCAGTTAGACGACAGCAATTTAGAAAAGATTCAGAATGCAGCTAGCAGACTATCAGTGCCAGATTCTCTCATACCTTGCCAGAGTTTGCCAGGTGTAGAGACTTTGCAGTCACCTGTCTCGAGTGAAGATGATACAGCCAAACAACTATTCCCTCTCATATCTGCAGACCCTCAGCCTGATCACACCCTGAAAAGAAAAACTAGATCTTGGCTGAGGACGAAAAATAAACCCGATGAATTCCTGTTAGGTTCAGCGGTCACAGCTAGCGATGCTGACCCTCCTGCCTCGACGTCGACTACAACCACACGTTCTGGAAGGTGTGTAAAAGGGCCCAATCGACTAATCGGGGAAAGTCCCATGTCTACTGTCACAAGACAGGGAGCAGGAAGAAGAAAACCATCATCTCTAGAAGACAAAGAGCAGGAGACTGCTGCCACTGAGGACGGAGATCACCTCAAACATCAAGACATGAGTGAGACTGAGGTACTCAGTACATCTATTTTCAACCAGAAGACATTTATTCAATTCCAAATAATCATCTATGCATTGATCTGACAATGAAAATTGAATGCATTGATTATGAAATTTGCTATAATAGTGTATTATGCATTATGTGTACAATTCTTGACCTGGTTTGATTTCATACCAAATCAAAATTCTTGACTTTACCTGTAATCTGTTGTACATTTTCTATTAATTCTCTGTTAGCAGGTGGATGGATCTGTTGATAATCTAAAGGATGATGATGTCGACAATGAGGATGATGACAGTGACAGAGGTGGCAGTATGGATATTCTTAATGAGGGAACCGATGAAGAGTATGTGCCTCATGATTCACCTTGCTCAACCTCAAAGAGTCCACGGGGAAAGTGCAAACGACACAAAAGAAGTACCAATAAAGAGAATGGGGAAGGAACATCTAAAGACAGCAAGAAAGGATCTGTCCAGTGTCCTACATGTCATAAAACATTCCTCAGCAAGTACTACCTGAAAGTACACAACAGGTATTTTCCTCTTTGTTAAGCATGTATATAATATTGTATGTAAGTTTTAATATATATCTAAAAATAATATATATATACACTACCTTTTAAAAGTTTGGGGTTGGTTTGATTTTTTTTGTAATGTTTTTGAAAGTTTCTTATGCTCACCAAGGCTATATTTGTTTGATAAAAAATACAGTAAAATTGTGAAATAATATTACAGTTTAAAATAACTGGTTTCTATTTTAATACATTTTAAAATGTAATTATTCCTGTGATGCAAAGCAGAATTTTCAGCAGCCATTACTGCAGTCTTCATTCTAATATGCTGATTTGCTATAATCACAAATCATTTTGTGGAAATGGTGATACTTTACTTTTTTTTCCGGATTCTCTGGTGAATAGAAAATTCATAAGAACAACATTTATTTGGAATAGAATGTTTTGTTACATTATAAATGTATTTGCTGTCACATTTGATCAATTTAATGTGTCCTAGCTGAATAAAACTATTCATTTCTTTAAAAAAAGTTACTGACCCCAAACGTTTGAACAGTAGTGTATGTTTCTATGTAAATAATATTATATACATATATAAGATTAATGTTATATATAGAGGCTGTCAAGAGCCTGGTGTTTGTTTTTTGTAATTGCTATTTAATTATTTTTTGTAATTTTTTATAAGCAATTAATATGATTGTTCGTGCCTCAATGCGAAGTTCTGTCTTTCCTTCCATCTTGCTGTCTGCAAGGAGGCATACAGGAGAGAAGCCCTTTGAATGCGCTAAATGTGGGAAGTGCTACTATAGGAAGGAAAACCTGCTGGAGCATGAAGCCAGGAATTGTCTTATCAGAGCAGAAGTGGTGAGTTTGATAGCGGGAGACAATTAACAATATGCATACATACAATAAAATAACAATAATGTGTCATTTTTGGTGGTTTTATATTACAGCTTTTATATTACTAGTATTTAGTTAATGCAACTTTTGGTTTGTGCCAGGTGTTTTCATGTTCGAAATGCACCATGACCTTTAAAAAGCGACATGAGCTGCGTCTTCACACAGTCACACACACAGGAGAGATGCCCAATAAGGTACGTAATCCACTGTGGAGGTCAGATATGACCTTTTGTCAACGGACATTGTGCCAATGTAATTTTACTTGTCATATTAGTGCACGTCATGCCCTGAGCAGTTCATGCAGAAGAAAGACCTCAGGATCCACATGATTAAAGTTCACGGAGCTCCCAAACCACACGCAGTAAGTGACTCTAATGCTAATAACTTGTCTGCAATACCATAATGCCCTGCCATTGAAAACTAAACACAAAATCAGGTATTACTGATTAAATGTAATGTTTCACTGATAAAAGTTGTGTAATGGATTATTTGTCATGTGTCTCGTTTAGTGTCCATTGTGTCCCAAGTGCTTCCAGTCCCGCACTGAGCTACGTCTGCACGAGGCAGCCAAACATCGTGGTGAGAAACTGTTTGTGTGTGAGGAGTGCGGGCATCGGGCCTCCAGCCGCAACAGCCTGCAAATGCACATCAAAGCCATTCACAGGTAAACATAGGACACCATTAAATATTACCATAAAGAAACAAAGAACTGAAACATGCTTTATTTATTTTTTAAACTGATTGCTAATTATGTCTGCCTGCTATTCGCTGTTAGCGAATGCTAGAAATATGCATGCATGTGGTGAAAAGACAAACAATGTGAACGAAAGAAAGCTGGACAAGAAAGAAACCTTTTTGTGATGTTTATATGTGTAATTCATGTTGAATGTTTGTGTTGGCTGAGTGGATTAGTGCTGAGCTGTATTTGTTGCGCATCTTTCCAGAAATGAGCGTCCTTTTGTATGCGAGTTCTGCAATCATGCTTTTA
This sequence comes from Sinocyclocheilus anshuiensis, assembly GCF_001515605.1. Taxonomy (NCBI): domain Eukaryota; kingdom Metazoa; phylum Chordata; class Actinopteri; order Cypriniformes; family Cyprinidae; genus Sinocyclocheilus; species Sinocyclocheilus anshuiensis. Next base: position 2,391,140 of record NW_015540838.1, on the reverse strand, counting down.
CACAGAAAGCTAATCTCAACATGCACCTTCGAACACATACTGGAGAGAAACCTTTCCAGTGCCACCTCTGTGGCAAGACATTTCGCACACAAGGTAACTCTGGCCTTTTTGATTCCCAGTTCTTTTTCAAATCTGAATCCATGCATTTTCTCTATTAGTTTTGTATTATTAACAAGATGTTTGCTGATTGTGTGAGCAGCGAGTCTGGACAAACACCACCGCACGCATACAGGAGAACGGCCATATAGTTGTGAGTTTTGTGAGCAACGCTTTACTGAGAAAGGCCCTCTCTTACGGCACATAGCCAGCAAACACCAAGAAGGTCGACCACATTTTTGCCACATCTGCAACAAAACCTTTAAAGGTAAAATATGTGTGTGTGTGTGTGTGTGTGTGTGTGTGTGTATATATATTGCATTTATTAAATTAATTAACTTTTATATAAATTATATACAATTTATTTATTTTATTTGACAACAAATATTATTTTCATTATACATTTATATACTGTATGTGTGTGTGTGTATATATATATATATATATATATATATATATG
>NW_015540838.1:2380889-2390570 GCF_001515605.1 Sinocyclocheilus anshuiensis | reverse complement strand
CACACACACACACACACACACACACACACACACACACACCCCTCTTGTATAATTTATACTACATAAAAAACATGTATTTATTAAATAATAATAATTAAATATCCCACAATACCCCATCAGCCATTGAGCAGCTCCGTGTTCATGTACGACGTCACAAAGGCATGAGAAAATTTGAGTGTACTGAATGTGGTTACAAGTTCACCAGACAGGTATGAATTAGATGTATTTATGGCTTAACATATCAGAAAAATAATTTCCTACTTTATGTCTAAGATCTCAGCGTCTCTATCTTGCCTTTGACAGGCACATTTGCGGCGACACTCACAGATCCACAACCGCATGGAGAACTACAACCCCAAACTGAGACGCTTACGTAACCTGGTAGTGGAGGACGAGAGCGCAGCTGCCTCATCTAGTCCTCCCAGCCAGGCAGAGGCTCAGGCAGGGCCAGCGGACATGGTTAACCTGGTTATCCAGCCAGAGGCGGTTGTGGTGAAACAGGTCGTCTCAGCCTCTGCTGGAGGAACAGGAGGAGAGCAGGCCACATATTCAATGACTGATGGAGCAGTGAGTGGTGAACAGACTGGGACTGCTCTGACTGGAAGGACTGATGGTGGAGTGGAACAGACTCCGTTCACTGTAGCAGATGTGATGGAGCAGACCCTGCTGGTGACCGATGTCCTGTCCAGTGTGGTGGTGGAACTGCCTAGCTCTGGAGCTGATGGGAAAGTCTAAATGAAGGGGACTTATTGACTCCAGATCAACGAAGCTACTTGACAAAGGTTTAAGAGTTTGAGACATGTCAGCCATTGTAAATAAATAGCTTTCTTGCATGAAGAAATCATTTTCTTATTAATTTATCTTCAAAGAAATTGGAAATGACAGAGGACTTGGTTGTATCAAGCATGATGATGCAAGATCATTTTGACTTTTCCATAACTACATTTTTGGGATCAATAGGAGATTGTCTACTGGAGTCAGTAATTATTTTGAACGCAGGTCATTTGTAACCCAGCTTCTGCAAAAGTGTTTAGCTGTTAACCAGCTTTTCAAGTCAGACTGTGTCTACAATTTTTGTTTGAAAATGTTCTTTCTCTATTTGGATGAACAGACAAAAACTTAAAAGCTTTTTTATTCTTTAAGGAAAAAGTAATGCCTCCCTTATTTGTACTAACTAATTAACCGGCACTTTAAGTTACAAGATGTTTGACAAAATTGGATACAATAACATGCGACCAAAGTTCTTGTAAGATAATGTCTAGATTTTTTCAGCATCTGGATGGTATAATGTAAATTAAAGACTATTGTAATACAAGCAAAACAGTCACGAGCTTCATGTATACTCGTTTTAATGGAATAAACTATTAAAATATATAGAAATCCAAATCGGTGTCTATTTTTATTCACTTTTCCATGCGCGTCTTGTTCTATGGTTTTAAAGTATTTAATTTCATAAATTATGTACAATTTAATTAAATTGCTAAATGCACTATTCAACAAAACATTAAATCAGATTTTCTACATCCCATTTGACATCTGTAATTTGATGTATTTCAGAGTGAAACAGGATACTTAATGTATTTTGATTGAACTCTGATTTGGAATAATGCGCACAGATAAATAGTAAACAATAAAACCAGGGTCAGTTCTGATTATGTTTACTGTTCTTCATTATGGAGTTAAACTTTTATGTGCTAGACTGTCCACTGTTTATTTATTGTGCTCGAGCTGAATACTCTTTCTGCATCCTTATATGACACAGTGACTTCCAATGATTGATTCCAGAGGGCAAGATGCACAGTACTAATTCCAACTTGATGGAAAATTAGATGTGTCTAACACAAATCTATGAGGGACTTTGCAGAACATTCGAATGTTAAAACTGTATGTCAGACAGTTCGTCTCTCACGTGATTGTGAACTTATTACATATAGTCATTTATTGGTTGACCAAACAAACATTACACAAATCATCACCTTGTCTGTATTGTACAAATGATTTAGGCCAAAAAACAAACGAAACATTTTGTAAGAAAAATAAAATCAACGTCAAGTACCGCTTAAGCGTGTCGTAAATAATTAGTTTCATACTGTTATTGTCAATAAATGATTTTAGCAAATGGCTGCAATATAACAGAGTGAAAAATTTAAGGGGGTCTGAATACTTTCCGTACCCACTGTACATTTACTCAATAATAACGAGATACTGAATTACTACTTCCAGTTATTAGTACAGCATTCGAATACAATTTGGCATAAAAATACAATACCTTCATCTATTCCTCATGCTTTCTTAATGACTGCAGACAGCTTAATAAACACAAGCTGTTTCTCATAAACGGTTACATACCGTCCTCTAAAATAAACAATGACTAGATAATCATAAACTTAATTTAATATTAAAATATGAGAGTTGAAAAGCAAGGCGGATACAAATTCACGAAAAAAATGTGATCACTGCATGCACGCTATTGTCTGAAATATGTAATTCTAGCAAGATGAACAATAAACAATGGGTTATGCTGGAACACAGTTATTATGTTTATCTGTCAAAACTATGGTGTTTTTGGAAAATCTTGGATTCTCCCGTACCTTCTCTGTATATAAAATACCTTTTGTTTTCCACATTGCAGAATTCTGTCCAATCATGCTACAAACATGCATCTACAGTCTTAAGTGATCCAAACTTTCACTTTTTTGGAATGATTGGGGTCTCAATTTTATTTTTTGAAAATAGCAATTTTTTACTTTACATTAGGTTATGATATGATATTATATTTTTTGGGATGTTGGCTTGAAGTTGCATTGTTGTGGATCACTTCAGGAGGTCCATGCTGAATTATAAAATTAATTAAAAAAGAAAAAAATAGCATAACCTTCATGCAATTTCCATTGCTTGAAATTCACCAAACATGATAGGCACTATTTCATGAGTCACTCTTCACTCAAGTCTCTGTTCAAGGTAAACACAGTCGGCATTAGAAATGCATGCAACAATTAAATCTGTAGTAACACTGGGTTACTGGGTTACTGTCCATTCACCAGCTCCCTTTGCTGCCCGGTTGAGGTGAATATGTGATAAAGTGCAAAACACCTAGTAGCGATGTCACATTGAATGACATTCAGTCTCGTGTTTAGTAAAGTTCTCAATGCACTTCATTGACATCTTGGTTGCGGTTCTGATTGACATTGTTGTTGTGGTTGTGAAGTGCCTGATTGCGGTGGTGTCTGTGGAGGTGCATGGCGTTGGCCTCAGGTATGTCGATGGGTTCGAAGGTGCTTGGAACAAGAGGCATGAACTGTCGGAATATGCTGACACTTCCATGCCAGAAGGTGGGCTGGGGGAGTCGGCCAGCTGGGGTCCAAGATCGAGTAGAGGGGTCATAGACCTCCACCACGTCAGATAGCTCAAAAGTGTTGTCATAGCCACCGGACACATAGAGTCGACCGCCCAGAGCTGCTACACTGCCTCCAACATGAACCTGTGGAAGGTGAGACTTTTTAGTTACCTCTGTGAACGCCTAATGTGCATGAATGATGTGATGCTCATTTTTTGTCCTATTAAATTGTTCAAAATACAATTAAAAAGCAACTCATCCATATAGTGATTTAAATACACCTGTTTTATGATCATGTTTTTAATTTTTGAATTCAAATTTTTATATTTTTGGAGTGTGATACAACTGTCCTGGTATCACAAAAAATCATTAAATCCAAGCAAATTAAAAGAAAAGAAAATCTTAGATAATTTTGAATCTTTTATTATTAATAATATTTTTGTCTTATAAAATTATTTCTTAGAAAAAAATACAAAACTGTATTAATTAACAATTAAATAATTTTTAATATTCGAAAACTTTTGTCTGCCAAATCCAGGTTATGTGGTCTTGCCAGAAAAATCATGGTCCAACCAACATGCAGAAATATGCAGGAAAAAAAAACATAAAACAGGAAATGATATAGAGAGAACTCCTACAGACCCTCATGATGGAATAGTTTTTTTTGTTTTTTTTTGAGTTGGTGGTTAATTCATATGAATTGGTCTTATTGGCATCTGCTTGTGCCCCAGTGATGGTTACGTTTAGAGGTGCTTACTTTTTTCTTAAAATAAAAAAAGTTTGTAAAATAGTCACATTTTCTTGTGAGATTGGAATAAAATATCAGATAATTTGACCTTTATATGACAAGGTCAGTTCAGGTTGTAAAATGTCATGAGGTGCCACTCCCCAAAAACTTTAAATGAATAATTCATGATATTTGTAAAAATTTGTAATATGTCATTGGCCTGTGTACAGAATATGTAAAGGTGCGGTCACAAAATTTCACAGGCAAAAAAGGTCCATTGTCAATAGTGATGCAGTGACTTGCAAAATCTGTGTGAAAAAATGTTTTGCCCTCAAGAGAAATCCCAGATTACGTGGATTACTCATAAAATTACAAAATTTTGACCTGTGAAAATTTACTGAACAACGGTAAATGTGATCACACCTTAAAAAAAACGAAACAAGGTAAAATGTACATACTTGTGTCATGGGACTAATCTTTTCCCATTCGTTTTTCTGTGGGTTGTAGACATCTACTTCTGCTGAATCATCCCTGAAACACAACCCTTGTCATGAGAAACATGGAAAAACTCACTTCCTTCATTGTTTCTTTTTTTTCTGCATATCATTAGCTACTGGATATTTTAAAATTGTGGGGAAAAAGTGAGTACCTCACCTTACAAAGTAGATCAACCCATTTAGAGTCATTGATTTGGGGGCAAAGGACCACGGAGGCAGTTCTCCACTGTTGACTAGTGACCAACGGTTGCTTTCAGCATCGTAGCACTGAATTGCCATTGTGTCCTCTCCGGTTAAGGAGCCAATGGCATAGAGCCGTCCCCTGCACGCCGTAGTAGAACAGTTATCCATGGGATGTGGCATGGGCGGAAGGGCCTCCCAGCAGTCTAGAGTATGATCATAGCGCTCTGTGCTGTCAGAGGCTACCACATAGAGTTGACCCTTCAGGACGCAGGAGCTGTGGTACTCTCTGGCTTTCAGCATGGGGGAGACCTCCGTCCACTCGTTCACACTGGAGTTGTATCGCCAAACGCAATCATAGAGACGTGATCCATCTGAGCCACCTGTTGTAAATGAAGCAGGTTTGAAAGCTTAAACACAATACCAAACAGCCAAAACCAGAATAGATGTTCTTTCCTATCATTTATCAACCCTATTTTTCAAACTTGCATACTATGTGCCACTCTTTAGGGTGGCTGCTATAAATAGGGATAATTTGGGATTATTAAGGATAGTTGAAAAAAATACCAGGACAAAATGTAGTTCGATTCTGTGAACGGTTCTTGTGTAGCCTGATTACAGAATGAATTGCTTGTATGAATCAGTTCTTTTTAGTGAATCAAACATACAGCTTAAAACTAAAGGTGTGGACAATGAAATTTCAGCAAAAAATATTCATTTTTATTGTCAGTAGGGTGGACAAACTGTGAACTTCACAGAAAAGTCTCATTCAAACCAAGCAGCTATCTTGAACCTGTTTTGAAATCTGCGTAGAGAAATCTTATGCCCTCATGCAAAATTCCAGATCGTGTGTATTCCTATTGAAATCACTGGAGTTCACCTGTGAAAATTACAATGGTAAATGTGACCGCACCTTAACTGACAGTGTAGTTATTGACGGTTGTTCATTTTACATGTTAAAAAACATTATGTGTTCATTTAGTAATATTATATAAAAATATACAATTAAAATATATTAGTATTTTTTGTTTCTTGAGCAATGTTATTTAATAAACAGTTAAGGCTAGCCTGTGTAAATGCACCTTTTGGAAGAATCTTTTCAGATTTATTATTGAAATTAACATTTGTAGTGGAATCGTATTTATTTTTACCAAATATTTATTACTTAAAAGTACTAAAATAATCGTTAATAGAATCATTAAGGAACCAGAATCGCTGAGTGCAATCGGAACCGGAACTGCTGAATTCCATAGTCAGTGCTCAGTCACCTTTTTAAACACCACTTACATAACAGCAAAGGACACTTAGAATAGAAGTAGCATTTAACCGCATGAGATGGTTTCTCGATTGAAACATTGTCCGTTCCTGAAGGTAACATTCATGTCACCTGAAATCATGTTGACCACTGTTGATCTGGTAGAACATTATGTCCTATCACCACACTTTTACATAGCCGAATATACAGGGCTTTATTTATACATTGGCTGCCATGCTGTAAACAGTTTGGAAAGAAGGACACTCTGAGCCTGCCTGGGGATTTGTGCTTTCTTCTATTACATTAGCATAACGGAACAAGTTGAAGTTGATCATTGAGTAAGGCTGATGATACACAGGGCAACTTTTTGAGCAATATTGCCGAGCAACTTTGGTCAATGTTGCCATCAACGGGCTACCAGGTGAGACACAGGGCCCACGACCGATCTAAAGTATCCAGATATAAATTTGTTACCCATCCTCAGTGAGAAAGTGCCCTAGCAACATTACCCAAAAAAAGCTGCCTGGCAAAATTGCTTAAAAAGTTACCCCATGTATCATCAGCCTATAAGTTTGTCCCAACAGGAAACATCATCATTGTACTAACCTGTCACATAAATGTCATTGCCCAGGGCGGCTATGCTGTAGCCTCCTCCAAGGTGGTCTGGGAATTCTGCTAAGTATCTCCACTGTCCGGTCTGTGGGTTGTAACAATCCACTGTAACAAGCTCATCACAGTCTTGATCACATCCTCCCACCACCACCAGAATTTCGGCCAGGCCGGTGGATGGACGTGGGCGCATTCGATGGCTGGGTCGGTCATGGCGGTCATATTCGTAAGACTGAAAGCTGCGTGCCTCACTGACTAACCGTAAACAGGCTGGCGACAAGTAGACCAGTGGATTGCTCTCCACATGGGCCAGAAGGTAGAAACGGCGAACAAACGGCAGCCGTACTTGCTGCAACAACTCAGGCCAGTAATGCAACCGGTGCTGCAAGTCGGCTTTAACCCAGCGCACGGCAATCTGGTACGCTGTTTCTTCCTTATCCACACACAGTCCGTCATCAGACACAAACTCCAGCAGCCGCTTCCATGACAACCGTTCAAAGTCCATGCTCTTCGCCAGCTCCACAATGTTCTTCAGCACGAAACGGCGAGCACTAGCCGCTAGCTCACGACAGGCGTAAGCCTCTGCGAAGTCCTGGATTTCCAAGCAGTTGGAAACATCAAGTCTCTGCTCCAGGAATGCGCAGCATGCTTCTTTGACGGATGGGAACTGGAAGAGGTCCGCTGTCTTAAGCAGGAGGTCCACGTTGTCGTGTGTGACAGTCACGTGACCTGTGTAGCAAAAGTCCACCAGGAGGCCCAACAGTTCAGCCGATACGTCGTGTAGCACCACACAGTCCATGACGCTCTCTCGCAGCGTACCGGCAAACATGGCACGGAAGTAGGTGCTGGCAGCTGCTAGCACAGTTCGATGGCAGTGGAACTCTTTGCCTTCAGCACACAACGTGACATCAAAGAATTTGCGCTCTGCGCGGAGCTCGTGGATGCCGCGGAGCAAGTTGACAGCATGCGCTGCATCAAAGAAGGGCAGCATAGAGGGCTGCGTTTGTAAAACTGGTTTCTCCATTGCTTACTGTATTTCTCTTGGCGTACGTCTGGTCAGAACTCTGGATTCATCTTTAAACAGAGAACAGGAGTTTTATTAGTAGTTTGTAGTAGTAAAACAAGTTCTAAAAACAGAAAACCCCAAATTGAAGTTTCAACCTAACTGTGTATCTTCTCAAAGCGTTTAAATTTGTGAAAGGGATACGGTAGCTTCTAGAATGAAATATCATGTGTTTATGATGACGAATGTGTGCAACCGTTGGTCTTTTAAGAAAGTGTGCTCATCGTGTCTGGTCTATAAATACACCAGCAGTGTCCATTTTCACAGGCTGGGTGAGGGGGGTCTCCACATACCCTTTAGCTTATCTTACTGGAGATTACATAAACTTCTCCACTCCACCTCATACAGCAACAAATCTAAAGAAAGTTCAGCATTCATCATTTAATCAATCTCATGTCATTCCATTAGTATTATTTCTTTTTTCAATTAAACACAAAAGAGTATGATCAAGCTGCTCTTTTCCATATAAAGAACATGAATTGTGAAAAGGACACAAAGGAACAATAAAAGCATCACAGAAGTAGTACATACAAGTTGTGTGCAATATTCGAAGTTTTCTAAAGCAGTATGTGAGCTTTGAGTGAGAAACAAAGGTGTCGTTCACTCACACTGTTAAATTTTTCTCTTTGTTGTAGCTCTCAAATCTCATTTGCCTACACTAGAACCGATAACTACATTAGCATCCATATCAGCGTATGATAATGTTCTGTTTATTATAAGCAGTGTTGGGAGTAACGCATTACAAAAGTAATAATATTACAGTAGTATATTACTTTTTGCTGTAACGCAGTAATATAACTCATTACTAATCAAATTTGGGTAAAATTATTACTCCGTAACGCAAGTTACAACAACATATTTTAACTCAAAATGAAGTGGTGAATTTACTAATACCGCAAAACAGCACCAGAGAAAAAATTCCGCGGGTAAAATAGTTTGTCTATTTCCTGTTGCTGGAATTAGATGTTTGAGATGACTGCAGAGACGGATTCTACATTTGTGAGATGGACACACTCCTGTTATTTTCAGTACATCGGAGAAAAGGATAAGAATGCATAGTCAGGTGAAATATGTGCAACACCAAACTCTCAACATGGAGAAATAGCACGAGTAAAACCTGGAAACACCTGGACTGGTGCCACTAACACTAAGCTATCGGAGAGCGCTGCGGGGTCGGAGAAGAGAAAAAAGACGGCGGACGAGCGCAGACGAGCAACAAAAATTAAGTTTAACTAAAAATAAAATCTGTTTTTATTACAGAATGAGTATGCAAAATATTTGTTTTAGCCTAATTAACAGATTAACAAAACGAAAGGAAAAGACTGAGAGATAGGCTATGCTGCTGAGTTTGGTTCATATGCTATTTGTGTGGCGCGGCGCTCTACGAAAGTCCACGGAAAGGAAACCGAGATGACAGAAATAAAGTAAACACATTGCAGTTTCGAATGATCTGTATGACCAAAAATAACAGAGTATTTTTTTGTTGTTTGTTTCCGCTGTTTGATCGCGCCGGCACCTCACGCACACACATACAACATTGCAAACGTTGCATCCTGTTCATTATCAGAATAAAATACAGTCAACCAAACATATACACTATAAAAAAATTCCGTAAAATTTACGGTAAAAAACCGGCAGCTGTGGTTGCCGGAATTTTACCTTACAAAAAACGGTAGCAACGTTTTAGTTTTTACGGTTTTAACTTAAATTTACAGTTAAATACCGTAATTTCATTAACTGATAAAATGTTATTATATACCAATCTACTGAAGTACTAAAATCTGTTCTGTACCTTTGTAATACACTGATAACCGCCAAATGCAGATGGTGATGAGAAAGTCACATGATGAACCAAAGCCTATCACAAGCAGCTTTTAAATAATAACATATATAGAAGGTGCACAGTATCATTCACACAAACACCAAACACCATCATGGTAACACATATGAAACTGAAATAATGCAATAAACATTCATTTAACAACATTAGGTGTAACACACAACGCTAATATA
>NW_015540838.1:2368389-2375889 GCF_001515605.1 Sinocyclocheilus anshuiensis | reverse complement strand
TGTGAAGACGCTGTGTGTCATTGCGAAAGCGAAAATACTTTGTTTGGCCTTTGTCTCATTGCTCCGGCCGGACAGGGCATCACAATATGGTAAGGGCAATAACATTTCCGTCACACTCTTGAGGTATTCGGCCAATCGCAACGCACTGGATAGCTGGCCAATCAGAGCACACCTCACTTTTCAGACCGATGAGCTTTGTAAAAATCGGGGCATAGAGGAGAAACAATAATGTACAGTATGTGGAAAATAATGTGTTTTTTGAAACTTAAACCGCATAAACACATTTTGTTACACCAAATACACAAAATAATGTTCTTTTTAGCAGCATCATATGACCCCTTTAATGTTTGCTCTTAATTTTTTTGGCTTCAGAGCAAAGGGATTATTTTGCGCTCTGCTAGATTTTGATTTAAGATGCGAGGCCCCCTGGTGCTGTAAAATAATCTTTCTGCCAAGACTAAGTCTTTGCATGCATAATCAGAGATAATTATTTGAGTGAAGGAATGGTTACATGGAAAAACAGAAATGTTGTCTTTTTGAAAAGAACATTTCAGATAAGATTTTAAACATCATGATTAAAAAAGCTGTCAGATTTTTGAATCATGTTCGATTCTAAATCTGGATTTAGTGTGTGTGCTTACAGGTTTTAAGTATGAAATGAGATATGATTTTTTTTTACATTTAAATTGAATTACAAGAGGTCCAATAAATAAATCTAATCCTGAAGCAGTTTTGTGCCAGAAATGCAAATGACTATACATTTAATCAAGTTAGTTGCCATTAAATATGAACATTCTAGGAATATCCATGTTTTTTTTTATGTATTCGTTAGAATGCATCTTCACATTACACATTTCTTCACAATTATTATTTTACAAACAAGTAGTCCAACATTCCCCTGAACTGTGTGGGCCATCATCAGCTTTTATTGGCCCAGAAAATGCTGACACTCCCTTTTGAGAGAAAACGCTTTGACTCTGGCCTCATGCTGCTGCTCCTTATTGATTAGCCATGACACTGAGTGCATTTTAACAGGCTTACAACTGACGTGGTGAAGAAACTGCCACATAACTTTGATGTATTCATCCTAGAGAAGATATTTTGCCTTTAAGCAAGTCTTTCAATGCAGTAATGCTATGGCCAGGGCTGAAATGCACCCTGCGCAGTCTTGTTTAAGAACCCATGATTATTTCTGCAAATTTAGATTGGGTTAGATAGATTGCCGTCTATATCCATGTGAAATCACTGTACAGGATTTTACTCGCTAGATGGAGCTATTTCACATATTGCATGTATTTGTTTTTTAGTTAAGCTGTATTTAATTTGTTCTATTGGTAAATTAATTATCGAAAACATTGCAAGCAATGCTAATAGTTTTGTTTTATCATATTTATTTATATAGTTCTTTTTTATTATATTAAAACAAGCACTGATCAATTTACTACAAACCTGGACCTGGATAGGCTACATGTATGCAGCAAAAATCCATTGGCTATCATTGCATGCCAAGCATAACTGCTTGCATAAATCCAGTGTGCATTATATTCTCATTTTCCACACTTCTTGGCAATGACAAGCATGGATTTACAGCTTTGCTTTAGAGATACATTACCAGGTTTGCGCATTAATCATAAGAATTAATAAGAATGTCCACAACATTAGTAATTTTTATAGTTGGATGACGTAAATGTAAAGCTAGATTTAGGCACTGAAACGTAATGTTACTGATCAACAGTAAATCAGTGGACTATTTTGTTCTATTATCATTCTGCTGAGCAGAGCAGTGGGGAAAAAACACTACTGTCAGACAGTCAGAGCATAAATTATTGATACAACTGTTAAATCAGAGTGTGGATGGAAATGCCAATAAACACTTCAGCCGGCAGGGAAAGCAGAGAGAAGGGAAATGGTTTAGTATATGATTTTGCACCGTTCTTGGCACACAGAAACAATCATAAGACTGCATTCACTTACACACTTAAGTGTATTTACTTACGTAAATACACACTTGCCAAAAATAACAATCAGGTTCAGTAAGTAGAAACTAACATCTATTATTGCACAGGTCATTGGATAATTGTGGAATTCAGTAGTTTGATATTTCCTTATATTCACAGTTGTCCATGGGAACATCGTTCACGCTTTTGGTAACTGAAACTGGCGCTACTTTTATATCCCACAGACTTGCTCTCTATTGTTTCATACAAATGCAGTTTGCACCATCTTGTGTGTCTGTTTTTCAAATGTGGAGAAAATGACCTCAGAGGACTTAAGTTGTAATATTATTGTTTGGCTTGCTGCTAATTGGTTTGTACATTAAAATTGACTATTTTCTTAGCTGAAGCTTTAAGATAGTATACAGATAATAGGCTATTATTACACTTTGTCAATATTTAATGTACAAATATTTATATTGGAAGATAACTGCTGCAGTGTTGGTCTTGTTGCTGAGTCTTTTAATGGACATTGTCCATTACATATTTGTTTGTACATTAGCTTTAGCTTTAGCACTTTAATGTTCACTTGCTAATGTCTGGATGTGCACTACAGACTGTGTGCGTGTGCCAGTCCACGTCTGATGGTGAAACACGCCGAAGATCCTGGGTGAAGGGGTTAATGCATTCTAACCTGAACTCGTAAATCTCCAGGGAAACGTTTATCATCAGGTGATGCTCAAGGGTGTTGCTTAGAATTCAAGAGGACTTCTGAGGACTGTCTCAGCTCTTCTAAGAAAAGCAATGTGGTTTTTCTCATCCGTTTTTTGTCCTATCCATGCATTTATATTACCTATATATCACAATAATCACAATATAATCATAATAATAATTACAATAATAATTACAATAATAATTACTTTTGACTGGTATATTACTTTTGACTGATGGTATATATATTGATCAAGTTTAACATGCTGATAAACATCTGCTTCAGTAGATTCAGAATGGTCTAAATGTTTATGTTCAGAGTGTTAATCATAAAGGATAGGTACAGCTTAAAATTCATCAATAAACACCTGAGTAATTATCATGCTGAGATCATGGAAAATCAAACGACAGTACAGTTGTTGGTTGTTGAAGCTAATTTATTTTCCTGGTACAAACCATAAGTGGCTAAACTTCTCATTATTCAGAAAATTGGCTAATTTGCTCCCGAAGTATGTCTAAAGTTTTCCACATTTGCTATTACACCTCCATTTATCAGTGTTTTATTCTTTTATTTGCACATGATTAGCAATTCAGGCCTGAGGTTTATTGTCCTTCAAATAGCAAGAGTACCGTTGGCTTTTTAAATTTGGAGACTGGTGACCCGATGGTGGCTGGACTGATTTCCATGTGGATGGGCTGGCTTGGGGACATGGAGTTAGCTGTTATCCTTCAACTTTAAGGCTGTGTGTCAGTTAAAAGAAGGTCCAGCTTCTTTCATCTTCGGTTGACAGCAAAAATTAAATTCACAGCTGCCCTTCAGCTTGAAGCTGAATGTCAATGTTCTTGTTTAGGCTGCTGCTTCGGCATTGTTTTAACTCTGATTTGAAACGGTCTGTGCCCACAATATCAGGTCAGAAGCAGGAATAGTTGTAGCAGTTTCTGACTTTTGCTCATTTATTCAGTAAATGTTTGTCTCAAGAACCCAGTTCAAAGCTGAACATAACACAAACAAATTACTGAACAGCAAAAAATAATGCACATTATTGTTCAAACGTTTGAGGTAAGATTTTTTTTTCTTTTTTTTTCTGAAAGGTCTCTTATGCTCACCAAGGCTGCATTTATTTGGTCTGAAACGGTAAAAACAGTAATATTGTAAAATATTATTACAATTTAAAATAACTGATTTCTATTTTAATATATTTTAAAATGTAATTTATTCCTGTGATGGCAAAGCTGAATTTTCAGCAGCCATTAATCCAGTCTTTAGTGTCACATGATCCTTCAGAAATCATTCTAATATGCTGATTTGGTGCAACATTTCTTATTCTGTTATAATATTGAAAACATGTGGTGCTGCTTAATATTTTTGTGGAAACTTGGATCAGTTTTTTTCCTGGATTCTTTGATGAACCAAAAGTTCCAAAAATATCGGTGTCAAGCTGTAATTTTGGTGGTAAAGGTTTGAATAGTTAAAATTATTTAGCGTTAAAATCATCTCTGCTCTTATGCCTTTTGGCAAAATATAGGTTCTTTTTTTAAAATCAGTTATTTGTTTCCTGTTCTTGACTTTTTTCCAGTTTTCAGTTTTGTTTTTCTCTTAAATTAGAGGTTGAAGTACTTTACTTGACAGGTATCAATTTTCTTTCCTTTCATAATGACACAAATTCTCATAGCTTAATACAAATATAAATGAATAAAATGGACGGTTTTGATTGGATTACTTTAATTACATATAATTTTAATGACATTTTCAATTGCAGTCTCTTACAGTTATGGTTCAAAAAGAAGTTTTGTTGGCTGGGTGTTATTCTTTATGTAACAACAATAGCACCTGACAGAAGTATGTTCCACAAACAACTACTGTATATCACATTTATGCAACTGATTTTAAAGATCCGCAAGCGACTTTGTGGGTTCAGAGAGCATTTCAGGTCAATTAGACAGGGAATCAGCTTCCATCAGTGCAGCCAGAGGAAAGTAATGAGGCATAAGGCTTGTTTGAGTCATTTTACAGAATTCTGGATGAAATGGGTTCTTGTATCTGAGATGAATACAAACCTCCAGTAATACCAACCTGTAATTAGTCTTTTATCATTAGGCCATTTGGCATTGCCTCTTTAGCACATTTGGTAGTTATTGTCATCAACCCCTGTGAGTCTTAAAAATACCACAATGGATTCTTGCTGTGGGTACTGTTCATAACGTGAATTCAATTATCCTGCTATTTTCTGCACCTTTAAAAACCTTATGCTGTGTCAACCCTCATTGTGATTATATGCATTTCTGAGATAGATAAAGGGGTTAAAGGAATAGTCCACCCAAAAATGAAAACGATCATCATTTACTCACCCTCTTATCATTCCAAAACTGTGACTTTCTTCTGTGGAACTCAAAAGAAGAAATTTTGAAAAATGTCTCTGTGTTTTCTTCTGTTTACATAATGAAATTCAAAGGTGCCCAATGTTGTTTTGGACCCCACTCACTTTTTTATATGAACAAAAACAATACTTCCAATTTCCAAATATCTTCTTTTGCGTTCTTCTGAAAAAAAAAAATGAAGACGAGAAAGTGACTTTTCATTAAGTGCCAGCAGAGAGGTAGCTGAAACCCTTTCTAGTCATTTGACATGGTAACTTATGGTTTATGAACTCATTCTATATCTTGCAGGTGTCCCTCGTTTTGTTCGGTGACTGAATCGAGTCCATATTTACATTCATTACACATAGATGCCTGAAACCCTTGTCCTATGGGAAACACATACTCTATTCGATAAATCTCCGTCAGATGATGTATAGGCTTCCTTCGGCACTCTGTCAGCTCCTCTGTAGTCATGGCAGAATAAGAAATAAGCATCATTTGCCAGGCTCCACTGACTCGAAGTTTGGTCTTTGCTTTTTCAACTGAATTCCCCTGATGTGTCCCATCATTTGTGAAATGGGATGGAAATAATTTATCTTGTTTCAGTAACTTTAGGAAGACTAGCACTTCCCTTCACTTGCACAAGAAATGTATTTATTGCACACATCTTAATTTTGTCAAAAATGCATTAGTGTTTACTCTTGTTCTTTGGTCACATTTTTCAGAATCTGTGCTTTTAATTACACACTTGGGAAAGGGAACAACGGCCTCCACAGAGTGTCCAGACTCAACAGACATTCATCCATCCATTTACTCCTGTATCCGATGCAATCAATCATCCTGTTGGTAATCGAAGCGAAGGCCAGCACAGCATTACTCATTATTGTAGTTAGTGTCTCAAAGCACTACATCTGCACGAGGTTCAAAAGTAAACTGAAATCACTTAAGGAAGTGAACTTTAAACTGGATCTTTTTATATTATTATTTTATGTTTAAATGCAATAGATGCAGATACAACTCAGAAAGGACAGTAGGGAGTATAAAGGAAATTTAATTCTAAAGGAACATTTGAATTTATACTCATAACCAGATGTCTATCCAAATTACAATTTATTTTCTTTGGGAAATGCATCTTACAGTTAGCGTTTCTTTGAAGCACAATATTCTGCAAGAAACACTACCATTCAAAAGTTTTTGGGTCAGTAAGAAATATATATATTTCATCAACTGTAAGCCATTCTACTCGCCGCGGGAGTTTTCCTCATTCATTCTGTAAGTGTTTACATTCCTCCGCAAGCACACGTGAACGCAGCGCTCTGACAGCTGGCTGATCAGATCACAGACATAGAGCAACAAGACCCGGACTCTTTTATAATCATTCTCTGGGACTTAAATAAAGCAAACCTCACACGTGAACTGCCAAAATACAGCATATTATGTCCTACCAGAAACGGAGATATACTGGACCACTGTTACTCCACAATAAAGATGCCCATGGGCAGCTTTGGGATTCTCTGATCACTGTCTGGTTCACCGATCTGGACGAGCTCACGGATTCTGTAACATCATACATCAGTTTCTGTGAGGATATGTGCATTCCTACCAGGACTCATTTAACTTACAACAACGACAAACCGTGGTTCACTGCAAAACTCAAGACAGCTTCGTCAGGCCAAAGATGATGCCTACAGGAATGGGGAGTCTTGTATAAACAGGCCAAAAACACACTGACAAAGGAGATCAGGGGTGCATTTCCCGTACAATGACGTAACTCACTGATTAACCACCATAGTACGATGCATTGTTGTGGAAACTAACCAGCCATTTAACAAATTTTTCCTGAACACGGTCACATCTCCATCGTTTGAACCACATTATTTCAACAATTTAGGGCAGATGTTAATGATGTCACACGCATGTGGTGGAGTAATAACTTCTGCTAATTAATTGATTCGAGATCTCTGAGATGCTGCTGTGTTGAACATGGCACCTGATGACTGATTTACTATGTTTTGTTCCCTGTCATTTTGCTTTATTTGATGTTTGATTCATCACGGGTTTCCTCTTACGTCATACTCCGGGGTTCCCTTAGGCATTTATGCACATGCTCACTCTTCAAAAACGGCACTTATTGAGAACGCGCAAAATCTATATTTATTTAAATAGAATGGAAGATATAGATTGTACTGCATGTTAGCTTGCTTATTGTGCCCAAGAGCATAATTTATTTAAGTCCATATGTCTTACTAACAAGAAACTTCTAACCACAGGTCGAGAGTTGTAGTTCCTACCACGTAAGTTTGCAATGCTGTTTGCGAATGTTCATTTGAACTATGGTTTCAGGAAACACCGAATTATTGAACTATGTTGGGAAACGCACCCCGGAGTGGCTAAGAGGAACTACCCCGAAAAGCTGAGAAACTTTTCTGCCAATGACCCTGCATCATTGTGGAAAGGACTGAAAGACATCACCAACTACAAGACACCATCCCCCAGC
>NW_015540838.1:2365309-2368374 GCF_001515605.1 Sinocyclocheilus anshuiensis | reverse complement strand
CTTACGTAAACAGAAGAGAAAGAAAGCACCAGGCCCAGACGGTGTTACACCAGCCTGTCTAAAAACCTTGCTGACCAGCTGGCTCCCATTTTCACACAGATCTTCAACAGATCACTGGAGCTGTGCAAAATCCCTTCTGCTTCAAATGCTCCACCATCATCCCCATCCCATAGAAACCAAAAATAACAGGACTTAATAATAACAAACCTGTGTCTTTAACATCTGTGGTCATGAAGTCATTTGAAAGACTGGTGCTGGCCCACCTGAAGGTCATCACTGGACCCTTGCTGGACCCCCTGCAGTTTGCTTACCGAGCAAACAGGTCTGTGGATGATATGGTCAACATGGGACTGCACTACATCCTGCAACATCTAGACAGACCAGGGACTTATGTGAGGATCCTGTTTGTGGACTTCAGCTCAGCCTTTAACAAATAAACAAGTCAGTGGATGATGCAGTCAACATGGGACTGCATTATATCCTACAACATCTGGACAGACCAGGGACTTACGGTATGTGAGGATCCTGTTTGTGGAATTCAGCTCACATATATATATATATATATATATACTGTATATATATATATATATATATATATATATGATAATTTACAGTCTGTAATGCTCACCAAGGTTGTATTTATTTAATAAACAATTACAGTAAAAACAGTAGTATTGTGAAATATCATTACAATTTAAAATAACTGTTTTCTATTTCAATATATTTTAAAATCAATTTATTAAATTTATTCCTGTGATGGCAACGCTGAATTTTTTTCAGCTGCCATTAGTCCAGTCTTTAATGTCACATGATCCTTCATAAATCTTTCTAATATGCTGATTTGCTGCTCAAGAAACATTTCTTAAAATTATCAATATTGAAAACAGTTGTGCTACTTAATATTTTTGTGGAAACTGATACATTTTTTAAGGATTCTTTTATGAATAGAAAGAACAGCATTTATTTGAATCGAATTTGTTTGTAACAATGTAAACATCAAAGACTGGTGCTGGCCCACCTGAAGGACATCACTGGACCCTTGCTAGACCCCCTGCAGTTTGCTTACTGAATAAACAAGTCAGTGGATGATGCAGTCAACATGGGACTGCATTATATCCTACAACATCTGGACAGACCAGGGACTTACGGTATGTGAGGATCCTGTTTGTGGAATTCAGCTCACATATATATATATATATATATATACTGTATATATATATATATATATATATATATATGATAATTTACAGTCTGTAATGCTCACCAAGGTTGTATTTATTTAATAAACAATTACAGTAAAAACAGTAGTATTGTGAAATATCATTACAATTTAAAATAACTGTTTTCTATTTCAATATATTTTAAAATCAATTTATTAAATTTATTCCTGTGATGGCAACGCTGAATTTTTTTCAGCTGCCATTAGTCCAGTCTTTAATGTCACATGATCCTTCATAAATCTTTCTAATATGCTGATTTGCTGCTCAAGAAACATTTCTTAAAATTATCAATATTGAAAACAGTTGTGCTACTTAATATTTTTGTGGAAACTGATACATTTTTTAAGGATTCTTTTATGAATAGAAAGAACAGCATTTATTTGAATCGAATTTGTTTGTAACAATGTAAACATCTTGTCACTTTTGATCAATTTAATGCATCCCTGCTGAATAAAAGTATTCAATCCTTAAAAATAAATAAATAAATAAATAAAATAGAAATAACTTACTGGTCCCAAAAATCTGAATGGTAGTGTATGCAAATTTGGATACTATCCGTAGAATATATTTCGTTAAAGAAGTAAAAATATACATCAGCTGTCTTAGTTACAGCTTAATTTTTTTAGAGACATGGTCACTCTCTTATTTCCCATCACTTTTTGATATTTCTCAGCATGTGTCTGTGCACCCAAGGATGAAAATCTCTTGTCAGGTTTTGAAATTCAGTACAACTCAATCCAAACCTTTGCAAATCAAAGCCTAGAAATATATGAAACACGAAAGTGGCTGAGACAGCAGGGTGAGCCATATCAGAACATGGCTGAACAACTCCTTGAGATGGCCAACAATGCTTGACTACGCTTAATCTGGTTCTGTCATGACAAAATAACAAGACATTACACCCCAGGAGACTTTGAGAACCACATGTCCCTCACAGACTGAAGTACAGCTTTGCCTCACCCTCTGGAGGACCCTTCAATTAGCTGGCCCATCACAGGGCGGCTAAACAGCTGTGTCATTAAAAAGGAGCCTCAGTGGGCAGAGAATGAAGTCAAGTGATCATTAACAGGAATAAAGTGGGGCTTCACATTGACGAAACCATTTTGATGAGGCTTCTGACTTTGGAACAATTGCAGATAAAAGATTCAGTCTGGGCTCTTCAGACACACAGCTTGGGAAGGTGGCTGAAATGTATTTTTATTCACTTTCAAACTCTTCAAATTTAACCGCTGTGCCTTTATGAATCAGTATGTATTTCAGACCAAGTATGCTTTTCAAGAAGTTGCTAAACGGATCCGTTTTGTTTTGATTATTACAGTATCTTAATTATATGGTATCTCAATTATGGTATCTTGATTATATGGAAGTGGTAGTCTTTCCTGTGAGCGCAGCTCAAGACATTCAATTACAACTCAACTCCTATAGCAATCTCCTCACCTTTTCCCATAATTCACTTTCATGGTGAGGTTTCTCTCTATCACCCCCAAAAATTTAACACTCCATTTGAACTCAGACTCTGCTTTCGGTCTTTATTATATTGCCGCTCTCCCTCAAATCAACTCTCTGCCTGCAGCTCTCTATAATGGGGAAAGAAGAAAGGAACAGCCTGGCTCAAAGTTAGAGATTCAAGTCTTCAGAAGGTAAAAATCACACTGATGCATCTCAAATTATGTAGTTTGTTTGGTGGATTTCAAACACTTTTTAAATAAAATGGCTGACTCTTCTAAGGTGTGCTATGACTAATTTCATAGCTACCATTTTATGTATCCAAAATACACACAATGAAATCATATTTTAATATTTTTTGTTTTTGTACAATTAGACAAAATATGACACTGTTTTCTC
>NW_015540838.1:2328074-2365299 GCF_001515605.1 Sinocyclocheilus anshuiensis | reverse complement strand
TATATAAACGATTGTAAGCAAAATTGTTGTGGTTAACAATAGCACAATTGTGGGACAGTAACTGAAATGTATTTATTATTTTATTATAAATTTTACACGTAATAACTATTTAAGTGCTTTGATTATTTTACTCTGATTAGATGATTACATGGTCATATAATGATTATATATAATGGAGTTCCATAGATTAATATGGCCAAGGGTAGAAAGCTAAAATATATATTACAAGGCAAAATATAGCAAAAAGTGATGAATATGTGATGAAAGCATAGTAAAAAGTTTCTAAGACAGTTTTTTTTAATGTAACCTTCATATAACCATGAGAAAAAGGTTAACAGAAAAATAACCATTACAAAGGAAGTTTTAATAAAAATCAACCCAAGGGACACAAGAGTGCTCAGAGTTGAATATACGCAGGGGTTTAAATATGAACATGAGTTAAGTTTTTGGAAGCTGTTAGTGAATTTAATTGGCGCAGGTAGGTTGCGTTTTCTACATGACCTCTTTCCTCTGACATTTCTCACTGTTTCTGCTCTTTCTTTGTTGTGGCTGCTGGGAAACTGTATCTGGGGGTTATCTCTCAGGCTTCTCAGTCTATATTTGTATGTGATGGCAGTTAGTTGTGTGACCTTTTGCTAGATGTCATCAGATTGTTTTGCCCAGTGTATGTGTAATTGCGGTAAATGGCAGCAACCAGAACTTTTCTCTGCCTTCCGTGCGTTAATCTCCAAGATTGCCTTCCAAGCTGTTTTTGTTCATCAGCCGGTCTTATTGATCCAAAGTAAATGAAATTATATGTTACTCTTGTCTCAGCATAGACAGCATTTATTAAAAGTGGAAAAATTGTACATTCAAATAATTGTAGCTATATAATATGTTGAAGTTATTTCAAGAAAAGTTGGCAGTAGCTTAGTGATGGTGATTTCCTCACCATGACCATTTTAAAATTAAATCAAGGGCCAGGAGATGGTGGTGAAAGTTGTATTTATCCACACAAAAATAAATCTCCCGCTCCTGCATCACAGCCAAACATCACATCATTCCACCTGGCTGATTTCAAACATTGAGCGACTGCTATTAGACACAGCACAGCTGGAGAGAGAGCGGCAAACCCGAGCTCAGAAAAAGCTTTATTTAGTACACTGATCTGAGACCAGCTGCACAGACTTTCTTACAATTATAACGTGTGGCATTTGAGATAGGGGCAGCTGCTCCTAGGTCACTGAAAAGTCTCTGTCACTTTCGCTCAGAACTTTGCACTCTCTTGTCTGCTTCGGTGCAGTCAGACTCAGACGGCTCTCGCTGTTGACTCACTGGCTGACCGCACAGCACCCGTAATTTTCCTTTCCATCTTAGGCTTTCAGTTCAGTTACCAGGGTGAATTGGTGCAATTACAGTCATTGGCCAAATTAGGCAGGAGACTTGGGAGAAAAGTTTTAGTGAAATACAATTTTTAAAACTTGTATTTGCCTCATAATATGGACATGAAAACATCTGTCAGCAACAAAAGCCAGGTTAACAATTTTTGAATATCTCTTACTCTGTAAAAAAAAATAGGGTGTTGTAGAATAAAAAAAAAGGGCTTGACATTTTAAGTTCAGTAAAGACATTTGAATACAATAAGTAAGAAATGTAATTTAAATGTCAAGTTGATATGACTTTTATCATTGCAACAATTACCTGTGGATGAAGTTACTAAGAAGAGTTATATGCAAATTATTTTCTTTATCTATCTTAATTAAGTTCAATATTATGTGCTTATTAATTTTCAATAAATCATTTGGTAACACTTTAGAATAGGGAACACATATTCACTACTAACTAAGAGTTTTCCCTGAACAAACTCCTAATTTGCCTGCTCGCCTGAAGTTATGGTTGGGGAGCAGTTGGGGGTTCGGTGCTTTGCTCAAGGGCACCTCAGTCGTGGTATTGAAGGTGGAAGAGAGTGCTGTACATTCACTCCCCCCACCTATAACCCCTGCCGGTATGAGACTCGAACCCACAACCTTGAGTTACGAGTCCGACTCTCTAACCATTAGGCCACGACTTGGTTTAATATGTGCTTTAAAAGCACTAATAAACAGCCAATATGCTAGTAATGTGCATGCTAATAAGCAACTAATTAATAGCAAGAATTGGTCCTTAAAATAAAGTGTTACCAATCATTTAAATAAATTATTATTCTAATTAATTAAAATATTAAATAAATGTAAATAAATTATTTTTTGGTAATTAACAGTTACTCATACAATCATTAATCAAAATATTTTAACTAAATTAGAAGTTCAGCTGTATTAAAGATTTTATAAACTATGACACTTGTCTAAAGAAATGGAAAACACTGGTGTGGCTATTTGTCTCTGTCTCTGATAAATAAATAAAAAAGTAAGATATTAGTTGTACAAGTCACCTGAACAAACAGTGGCAGTGTAAAGTATAAACTGCCACATCTGAGATGACAATGACACATAGCCTTGAATTAATTCCACATCCTCAGCTCGGCTTACAGGAGATGCCACGGCATGTTTGAGTCAGATAGGTGAAGGAGTTTTGACATGCTCTTACAATGCATCTCTCACATCGCCTCAGGTGGAGCAACGATGCCACAGGGACATTAATAACAAAGTAAATATGGAGGGAGAGAGAGGCAGTTGATTTTTGCATTCTTATGTGAACAAATCAGGTCAATTTCACTGAAAAATGCGTGAAAGCAGCTGAAAGTTTGATGTTAGCCTACAGACAGCAATATAAAAAATGTGGAAATCAACGAAATCGACATAACCACACTGCATTCTCATCATTCATTGGACCACTTACAAAACATAAAGAAAAAGTAAATGTAAATTTAGATTTTTTTTTTTTTGCAGCTAATGATTTCTTTTTGGTCAGTTTACAGATTGCGGTTGTATTCAATGAGGAATGATTGAAAGAAAACTTTTTTTAACAAACTCAACTTAATCTGTAAAATGAATTAAATGTAAACTTCAAAGCGATCGGCTGCTTGAAATTGGAGGCAACAGGTGACTAGCGTGTGTCCTCAATATCAGCTTCTGTCTTTTAAGGTAATATTCAGTGTCTGGTCTCCCTTTAAGAGCAGCACATCATTTGCATTCCACCTGTCTCTGTGATCTCCTTTTGGATTAAATCAAAGTTGGCCATGCTCTTCTCTTTTATTTTGCTCTTATCAAAAAGGTTGATTGTGTACAACCTGTTTCATTTCGGACTGAAATTAAAGCACCGTGCTGGAGAAAGGAAATAACCAATTGCATCTGTTACAATTTTGAATGTTTCATGCTACTTGTCAATAGAATAATTGCATCCAAATTTGAGTTTGACATATTAGCTATGTTACTTCACCTGTGTCATCCAAACCAGTGGTTTTCAGTAGGTTGTAACCCCAAAAAACATATCAATTTATCATCATCTTATCAACAAAATGGATAGCAAAATGCTTGATATATCTTTTTTTGTTGTTGCTGTTAAAAGCTGTGCATTCAATTAAACCTTTTTAATGGGGTAATTCTATTGTATTTTAACATCACTTATGTATAACATGGCTTGTTTATGCAGCTGTCATGTTTCATCTTCAATCTATTAAGCGCTCATGTCAACACTTGACATGGCATTTTACCCAGAGAGGGTTTTCTTTTTCCTCAAAATGCTAGTTAAAAGGATAGTTCACCCAAAAAACATTCTGTCATCATTTACTCACCCACCACTTGTTCTAAACCTGTATGCGTTTCTTTCTTCTGTTGAACACAAAAGACAATTGAAGAATGCTGGTAATCAAACAGTTGCCAATGTTGTTTGATTACCAACATTCTTTGAAATATCTTCTTTTTTGATCAGCAGAAAAAAGAAACTCATACAGGGTTTGAGTGTGAATGAATGATGACAGAATTTTCATTTTGGGGGGTGGGGATTTTTTCACACTTTGTTGCACTTGTGTAAAAGTGATTTAAAATGTCTTGCTTGCTATATATGCTGTATTGTACCAGATATTGGATTTAATATTTTATCAACTTGTTTTCTTTCAAATGCTTTTTTTTTCACTAGAATACAATTTTCATAAACAATATATTCATATTAATAAGGATATTTTGTTTACTGTTGTATGATCAATAAGTCTGTTAGTGTGATGGATCATTATTTGATGTAAAATCTGAAACAAAATTAGCTCTGAATCACTGATCAAGGCCAACTTGTTCATTGCAACAGTAGAGTGAAACAATTTTTTTCATTTATAATTTTTTTAATTTAACTTGTGTTTGTAATATTGTACCTTCTTAAATCACCTCCACATTAAACCATTCACTTAAGTGTAATGTTTAATTAAAATAAAGCTTCATTTAACTCATTTCTCTTAGAGACTGCTGGAAATGACACACTATATCATAAATAAGTTCTATCCTCCAAGAGGTGCCTATAAGGGAGATTAATTAGCATGCAGGCAGAGTTTGATTACAGGGTTCAACATGTAGTCGAGATGAAGGCTCATTTTTTATGCAATCAAATGTAACCTCTAAGAAATGTCCTTGTACAACAGTAATGAAGGTATAGTGTTGGAAATGTGATGCTTTGATAAACGGACATGATATGATCGCAGAAGATGAGTGAAACTGCTGCCCTCATATCCTTTGCTTCCTCTGAAGTTTATGAAGCTGATGGCAAAATTGTAATTCCAATAGGTTACTGCATGGTTCCCTGTAAGCTTTATTTAAAATTGGATGCACTTCCTCTGGGGTTGGATTATATTTGCTGATGGTCACGGTTATGTTTTATGGATGTCATATTTCCAAGTTTTTTCCTTGTATTCATAGGGCCACAAATTGACTAGACATCATATTCTTCCATTTGAACCAAATGCATTCTGTGTGTTTATAAATGTAGCATTTCTATCTGTACCATTAAACAGTACTTGATTAGCATGATTTGAATAAGCAGCCTCTTATGCCATGTGACAGCCAGACAGAGAAGTTTTGCACCTGCAGGTATAGCCTTATCACTTCAGAGATTTATCACTGCTCATGGACAGACTCCAAACTCTTGGAATTAACTTTAGTTATCTGAATAAAAAATCTAGTTTAAAGGGGGTAGTTTAAAATAGGACAATAATATGACAGGATTTGGGGGCAATTTTTGATGTAATAGTTAAAACAGGTCATTTTTCCAAGTAGTATAAATATTTCCATGGTCCATGCAAAATCATCACTAGTATTTACTGTAAAAATAATTTTTCAAAGTTGTAAATAACACAAAGATTATTGGAGTATGTTTTAAAAGAAAATGTCATTTCAGTTTTTCTACATTTAATTAAGTGTTTTACTTGCCATTTCTTTGTAATTGTTTGTAAAAAAATAAAAAAAATAAAAAAAATTACTAGCAGTTTCTGAACGAAAATTGTTTCTTGACCAATTTTTTTTCCTTATATCACTGAACTGAATGTCATGACATGTCTTTATGAGGCATTTCAGAAAAAAAGAAGTTTAATTGATATTTAAATTCTACTTAAAATTCTATTTGTGTGTGTTCCAACATCATTTGTGTTTGAAATGAACTGAGGGTGTGTAAATAATGACTAATTTGAAATTGACAAAAAATTTACTAAAAATAATATGACTCATTTTTACACCTTTAAGAATATAAAAAGGTTAGGGGAAAATATGACGATGTGATAATGATTTTTACACTACAACATATTGGTCTGTTCATTTTTGTTTTTTTTTTACTTCACAGGTAAAATTAACTTAATGAATAATAATTAAAAATGCATTACCTTCCCCATTGTTGAAATCTTGTTCTGCCTGACTGGAGCTGATTGACAGTGTCTCACAAAAGTGAGTACAACTGAAAATAAACACAGTGTTGTATCCTTCCAGATAAAATGTTGAATCAATAAAGTCTTGAGATGCTGAATCAATATTGAGATTATGGTTTGTGTCAATATTTAGTTTTTTAAAGCAGATATAGCAGCTACAAACAACATCCTAAATGGTAAAGGAATAAGTTATTATTATTTTTTTGCCCTAAATGTAATAAAGTTATGCAAATTCCTAGAAATCTGAAATAAACATTTATCAACAATCCAATGATGATTGTAATCAGACCCAATCAGTTTTTGATTAGCCTCTATTTATTACGCTGAAATTGCCCTAATGAAAAGGTGTAGTTCTCTTCTGTTTAGATTATAGAAAAGAGGCTGAGACTGCGTCAATGGAGTGATTTGAGTTGCTTGAGGAAATTAGTGAACATGAAGGAGCATGAATAACCGAAGTGTCAGTTCAGCCTTTCCTCTGTGGCAGAGTCTCTAACGCCTGTCATCCCTCGCTTTTCACAATCAGATCAGTGCAGCCAGAAGAAATAACAATCTAATGATGTAGAAAGAAAGAAAAACAGTTTATGTGAGCACCTGCTTAACACTGTGTGGTCAGTGGAAAACATGCCATTGCCAAAAGCAGGTTTATGATGCTGATGATGGTACTGGAGGGGTGATTCTGATCCAGTTACAAAATATTATAGTACATTTGGGTGTTTTTTCAACATTTATGTCCCACTTTTATGCGTTCAGTATTAAATCTAACAATTTTTAGTTTTTTTGCGATATGAAGGTGACAATACAACTGCTTTCATTGCTCATTGTTTTGTTTTATTTATTAATTTTTTTGCTATAATCTTTTTGCCAATAAATAATTTGTGATGTGATGGAAATAACACTGCAAGGAAAAACAACAAACTTTCTGTGCTTGTATGTACACTATTGGAAATAGACAAATTAAACAAGCTAGTAATGACATGAAAAGTGTGTTTGAAGAGACTATTTTCTAAGACTACAGGACCAAAAATGCCTTTGCTGAAGACACCCATTTCAGAATCACGAAATACATCATTCTTTCTGACTAAGTATTATTTCTTATTGATGCCCTGCTATAAAAACATCAAGTACTGAGCCACATAAAACTGAGAATTATAGGTCTGCTGGTCTAATCATGACACTGTGATATCACAACACAATAATAAAATGAAGTTTTGCCCTATTGCACTCTATAACCACGGAGGCATTTATCTAATAGTTTCTCTCTGTGATGGAATAACCCTTTATTATAGACAAACATGTATCATTTGACACTTCAGGGTCCAAAGTGCAGATAAAGAAAGAGGAATGCATGAGTCTAAACGAACAGCTTTGTTAAGCCCTTAGACTAAACTGACTCTGTTCTACTATGACTACCAGGGGATTTGTATGAGGATAAGCAGTAATAATTATATTCAGTCAATATTCAGTAAGTTATTATTGAAAGATTACAATATTTATTATATTTACAGAAATTATGATTACTATTCTGTGTCACATCTTTAATTCAATGAAACTCATTGTTTTGAGCTGCCCAGTATTTAATGAACTATACAAAGCCTATTAGGAAACTGTGTGGGTATGTTTATTCATTTTATTATTTACTTTATTTGCTTGAATTTAGATTCAGCTGTGTTGTGCGTGTATATCATTCTCAAACGAATATAGAAATGGGTAATTCGAATCAGTGCTGGAATCAGTTAATTATTTTACACTGCATACTCTTTGGCGTGTGAAATGAAAGTGAAATAAATATCAGATTAAATTTAATTCCTTGCAGTTTACCTGACCTGACTGTAATTTACCTGGCCCTTTGTCTCAGAATTTTTTATTTAGTACATTTTTATTTTAGGTGGAATTTTTAAAAAGAATTGGTTATTGTATATTTATATGATATATTTATTTATACTTTGTGTGTGTATATGTACACAGTACTTATGTAAGATTTTGTTAATCTCATAATATATTTATTTTAGTCCATTTAACCACAGCACTGTAAAATCCAATAGTTTACCTTACTTAGATTTAATTAGTTATCTTTACTTAGTTGTTATACTTACTAGGTTTTATTAAGTTACAGCTACTTTCAAGGCAAATAAAACAATTTACTTACTGTTTTGAGTGACACTTACTTAAAGGGGTCATATGATGCGATTTCAAGTTTTCCTTTTTCTTTGGAGTGTTACAAGCTCTTGGTGCATAAAGAAGATCTGTAAAGTTGCAAAGACTAAAGTCTCAAATCCAAAGAGATATTCTTTATAAAAGTTAAGAGTCAGCCACGCCTACCTAAAACGGCTCGTTCTAACACGCCCCCACATATCTACGTCAATATGTGGAAATATTAGCATAATGCCGCCCAAATGTGCACGCAAAGAAAGAAGGCATGGTTTCAGGAACAGCACTAATAGAAGAGTACAAGGCTGGCTGTGCACAAAGGCTATTTCTAAAAAAAAAAAAAAGTGTCAATTCCTACTTTGCTATGACAATCTGACGCTTCTGGTTCTGAATCAGCGACTGTAAGTATGTTTCAGTTAAAGTAATTGACCTTTATGATGTTGTAGCAGTTGATATTTAAAAATTTCTCTATATTTGTGTCTTCCAGTGTGACATTCCAATCATACGGAAATGGTGGACTCCAGATGGTTTTCTCTGAAAGGTACTGGACATTTCCTCCAGCACACCATTACATTTGCACTCCCTTCTGACCAATTTGAAATTACCCAAGATACATGTATATTACAGTGCAGAAACCCTATAAGAGGCCCTTCCAATTGGATAACAGGCTACGCTTGTGAGGTATGTCTCAAATCTATCTATCTATCTATCTATCTATCTATCTGTCTGTCTGTCTGTCTGTCTGTCACGAATCCTGTCCATGGACTTCCGTTCAATCACCACCAGAGGTCACCCTTCCATTACATTGACTCTCTTTTAGGGGGGCGTGGCAGAGTCTTAACTTTGATAAAGAATATCTCTTTGGATTTGAGACTTTAGTCTTTGCAACTTCAGGGATCTTATCTATTCACGAACAGCTTGTAACACTCCAAAGAGAAAGGAAAACTTGAAATCACATCATATGACCCCTTTAATAGACTTTTAGAGTCTTAATAGACCCATCTCCTCAATGTCTGCAGTTATCTTTCACTAGTTGCATTCACTCGTTTCCCAAAGTCATCTTGAATGTTGAATTTTCAATACAACTGAAATATTTGAGAGTACATCACATAAGCTAACTTCATAAATTGATGTTGATTTTCCTAAAATATTTTTTTTTTACTCACCACTCATCACTTTTTTTTACTTTGGTTGGGCAACTTGGAACTTCATTTATGTTACTATAATTTTTTTTCTGTTAATGCAGCAATGCATCATGAAGTCAGAATTATTTGATTTCAAGGGAAGAAAAGTAATAAATAGATTGCTTTTAGAAGATGATCTATCTTCTAAATACAAGTTAATGTATTTTGTTGTGTGTTCATTAACGAACTTTTTCAAATTAAATTTTTCATAAATACCTTGAGATGCTTTTGATTGGGTTTATATAATAAATAATGTGTGGTAATATGCTGAAGTCACACCCAGACTTAAACATTCAGCACGTGAATCACAACAATGGTAACAATTCAATTCCATTTTTTTTTTCATGTATTGCAACAATAACCATTTTATTTGCTCTTTTTGTTGTGCTACTACTGACACAAGACAGCAAATAAAATTGGCAAATAAAATCAACTGTAAAACAAAGCAACTGCATAATTTATTCATGCCACAATGAACTCTGGGAGTCAGTGAGTAGCTATACTAAGTCACGAGTAAACCTAAATGAAAGGATCAAGTACCCCCTACAGTTCTTTTTTAGTTACTAGAACTCTTGTGTAAGTAAACTATACTAATTAAGCATTTGTCAGTACAACATACTATTCCTATTTCACTTTACTTAGTTTTTTCAAGGCAATCGGTTTGCATGCTTTTTTTAAGTAAGCCCAACTAATTCGATTTTACAGTGAGGCTGTCAAAAGCATTTAATTTCTACTTGATTTTATGGGTTTTAACTCGATTGTCATCAGTACTTAATTTCAGAGTGTTTAAAAAAAGTGCAGTGAACTCATCACTGCTGGTCATCACTTTGTTTTTGTAAGGCTGCAATTAAACTTTAGTCAGTTTTAGTGGGTTGACATATTTTAGCAGTGTAATGGTGCAGTGAAGGCTTTGTTGAACTGAGTATATTGTATTTTTAGGTTCATTAGTTCATTAGATTTTTCATAATTTATTTTGTATTATATAAAATAATATTATATATATATATATATATATATATATATATATATAGCAAATAATGTTTTATATAGATGTGTGTATATTTATATCTGTTTTTCTTTACAGATACAAAATAGCCCATAACACTGATTCCTCTTGACAGTTCAGATGCATGAAGTTAATACGGCTGTTGACTGAGTGCTCTGAACATATTAAAATCTCTATATATCACATCGGCAGTGAATATGTAAACACAGTTAACTACAAACAGCCACATATAGTTACAGTCATCATAAAACAGGAATTAGAGTAATGAATCATCCACATAGTCACGCTACAGAAGTGTCATTAAAGACACAAATAGTACATACACAAGCAGACACACTATTCCCTCTGCTCACACATATGCACACAGGGCTCTGATCTCTGAGGACAGGCTTTGAGGAGGAGGAGGCGGCACTGAGGGACACATCGACCTGAGAAAAACAAGCCCAATGGTCATAATGAGAGGCTTTTTATTACAGGGCGCAGGAATTGGTGTGGGGCGGGGGTGCCGAGGGCAAAGAGGGGCTGAAGGAGGCAGATGCTCAGCGCTGTATAATCACAGCCTCCCTTCTGCACCACTGGACTCATTTGGTGCATTTCATTTGTGGATCTTGAGATTAAATGTGATGCAATAATGCCATCTCTGGAATACCTGAGGGCGTTAGTGAATCATTAAGCACTGCACACACACGTGTATGATACACCCACATAAATGCACAAATAAAAACTGTCACACACACACACACACACACATTCTTGCACATGCACTTGAGGAACAATAAGAATCAGCAGCAGGAGAAACTTGCGTTCATGTGGGTGCTTCAGCGGTGCTGTGGGTGAAAGGGGGTGTGTTCGGATCCTGCTGGAGGAGCCAGTAATGCCGAGGATGCGTTAGGGAGCATGACTGCTGCCGGAAAGGGGCATGACATGATCTGTCAGAAGGCAGTGTCTCTCATAGTTGACCTCTGTACACAGGACAGCCCGCGGCTGGACCACAACACCTGTGAGGAGCTCCTCTTTCTCAAGTCCAATCAAGAGTACAACCACAAGGATACGGGTAATGACCAGTCTTTTCCTTTAGATTTATGGTTCTGCTGCTTGTAGAGCAGATTGTGTTGTTATTGATGGTGTTTTTCTGAATGAGAATCTACTTTTAATCAGAAATACTCTTATTTTGGCTCAGAAACCACTGTGAAACAGAGCCAGTCTGGAATCAAGTTAAAAATGACCTACTCTCTGGATAGCATCACTCACGGTTTGACTGCCTTCCTGCGTGGGTTGTAGTGGGAATAATTATTTAAGTCCAAAACAGCCAGCACTGCCAGACAAAGATTCCTATCAGACGATACTGTTAAGAAAATTAATTTGGCAATAACTGTTTCAGTGTCCCCGAGAGATAAAAAAAAAAAAAGTTTGTATTTGCCACAGTGCTTATGCATTGTGACAGAAAAATTATTGTGTGTTCATGCTTTTATCAGATGTTTGATCATAAAACGTTTGATCATGTGTGGAAACCTCATCTGAAACCTTTTTTTTTTTTTTTTTTTTTTAACGGCGCTTTTTATTTAACTTCTAAAAAACGTTTGATCATGTGTGGAAACCCCATCTGAAACCTTTTTTTTTTTTTTTTTTTTGTAACAGGCATAGATTCAACATTTTTTCTTGAGTTGGGGTCCCATAGATCTGTTAGAACATAAATAAATGGCCTTTTTTGATAAATTAAGTGCATTTTAATGTCATTAATTAGAATTTTTAGTGACATAAGGGGGCTTGGAAAGTTGTAATTAATGTGCGCATCTGTGAAATCATTGAAGATGAAAGTGCAATAACTTTTTAAAATGCATTGCATTAAAAACAACCATGTTACATTTATTAGAAAACAATTGTTTGAAAAATCATATTATTCATCTTTTATTATTATTAATTGTTATTGTTATTTTTTTGTTAATATATAAAAAAAAACATTGCATTAAAATCAATCATTTTATATTTAATCAAAACAAACATTTTATTAATATACTTTTAAAGCTAATGTAAAATGGCTGCTTTTAATGTTTATTGTATTTGTAAGCTTTAAACACACACACGCACACACAAGCTTTAAACGTAAGCTTTTTGCATTCAAATCAATAATACAATTATAATTGCATCAAAAAAGAAAAAAGAAAAACATTTAAAAAATAAAAAAGTTTCACTATATTGTGTAACAAAATATATAGCATTTTATTATTAATATATTTTAAATTATAATTTAAAATGGCTGCTTTTAATGTTATGTATATTGCATATTTAAATATATTCTATAATGTATTTTTGTTAAAAAGTAAAAAGTTATTTATTTAAATTCTTAAATTAACTTGAGGAGAGTCTTAGATATAAGGGCTTTTTGAAGGTCTCTTATATTATTTTGTTTTGTTCAATCAATTTGCTTGCAACCAGACTGGAGGTATTTTTGGCTGGTTTTGTTTTTGTCATTCTGCCATGTCGATGTGTTGACAGACCCCTGCTTGGAAGAAATGTGTCAAGTGAATGTACACAAAAATCTTGTCACATTGTATTAACCTCACTAGACAAATCAAAGGCCCTCCAGCCCACCATTGGCATCCACAGCTTAGCCGTGGGGGCACTAAATGCCACGACATGTTATCAGACCATCACTGAGAATCACTAGTGCCAGATAAAAAATTAATAGAGGCTCTTTTCTTATATTGTTATGCAGATTTAAAACCAAGTGTCGGGTTTCCCTCAGGAGCAATTTGCATGGAAAATCTCACATTGTGAGATAATTGTGCAAGAAGGTGATAATCTTTCATGTCTCAATGACAAAATGTTGTTTTATGTATTATATTTGTTTATCCTTTTGCAGTGTTTCTTCCTGTCTTTTTGCTGTCTGCCAAATCATTACGATTCCGTAAACAAACCAATTTTCGGTGTCTTCAAATGTCAGGAGCCTCATCTTAGACTGAAGCATTCAACATGTGCGTCTGTGATTCCTAATCTCTGACAAATAACATGTTTCTGTGTTTCAAATCCAAGCGCGTCTGTTGCGAGCGCACTGAATTAAATACTACACGACTCCAGAATAGTTTGAAAGTATTCCAGCGTGAAAACCTTCATGGGTTTGGGTACTGAAGCACAGATGCTGTTCAGACACAGTGCGGCTTTGGATGATGGATGGAAAGCCCTGCACAATCCCATTAACAGTCAACAGATGTCTAAAGATGAGACACACACACACACAGTGGAGGAAAAAACAACACTCACCTCTATGAGTTTGGAGTGCTGTTAAACTGAAAGACAGACTGACACCCTCACAGTTGTCCTTGTCCGCATGCAAACCTATTGAAATGATGGATGCCGGATCACATGTAACGTGTCAGATTTCCACATCATCTCTAATTAGATTGTATCTCATTTTCACAATCCCATCATGGCTTTATTAAGCCAGACTCCCTGCAGAGGACATTAGTAGCAGATGATTATTCGTTAGACTGCTGCATTCTTTGAAAGGATGACGAAAGTTTTGCATTGCAGGTGCAGAAAAAAGCATTAGTGCAAAATAAGCCACTTTGTTTGTTGTGCTTTAGAGTTTTGCTCTACATGCAAATACGTTTTCAATAATTCATATGTGTCTCATCAAGTCTTTTATAGAAAACACAGTCTTTACCCCGCAAATTGGCCGCCAGCCATTTTGGCTCGAGAAGATAATAGACTTTTGCTGCACTGGTGTTAACGGAGGCAAATCCAACAGCACTGGCTAATTTACATGATTATTATGTGTCTTTCTGACACCAGGGTAATTGTTGCTGTGGTAGATGAGTGTGTGTGTTGTTGGGGCCCAAGCTTGAGGGGACTGAGGTTTGAAAAGAGAGAGGTGTGAAAACCAATCTTCATCTTTAGACAAAACAAGGACACTGACATATTTTAAGATCAATCAGTGCAAGTTTCTTCCAATTGAAACAGCTCAGACTTACATTTTAGTCTGGGACAGGCTTCAGCCTTGTCTGTGAAACCGGGGGAAAATTCTTAGCATCTTCAATGATGTCAAGCTTCACTTCGGCCACATTGTCAAATAATACCAGTGGACTAGGAAATACTGTATATCAACCAAACTTGTGCTTCTGTGTTATATAATCTAATTAAGAAATGTCACACAAGCAAGAGTGATGTGGTTCACAGCTTTAGTACATTTAAGTACATTCAAATTTCATTCATACTACCCATATTAATACTATACAAAGTATTTTTTAAAGGTCTTGAAGTTAGTTTCAAACCAAATGCAGTACCTACTAGACATGCAGTTTCGGACACAGCTAGTCACTTGTTTTGTTCCTATATGAATCAGTGTTTTTGAACAAATGGGTTGGATGAATGATTAATTGACTCACTCATAATTACAATCACTTATTTTGTTCCTGAACGAATCGGTGTTTGAATAAATTGGTTCAGTGAATTATTCAATTGTTTCCTCATAAAGATGGTGGCTGCATCCAAAACCACATACTCTGTGAGTAGGTACGTCTTTTAAGTAATCCAGGCCATACTGCATTCATCATGTTGTCAGTGTCATGTGACTTACGAGCATGAGTTGCGTCTCTTCTCTGTCATTCACAAATCCTCCCCTGTGGCCTCATGGGATAGTAGTGTCCACCGTATGCACACTTATGAATCTCGCTGGAAGTAGTAGGTCATTTGGGTACTTTTCGCCTACTATGAATAGTCTGAATTTGGAAATACTAATCCTTTCACATACTGTTTTCACCTACTATTTGGTAGGGAAGTATATTCAGAAGCTGCCAGTCTAAGGCACACTTCATGTGCACTTGCTGTCTTGCGGACTTACAATGACCGTATGAGTGTATCCATTAAGTCCACGAGACTGTAGGGTGTCCTATTTGTCATTTTAGCTTTTAGAAGGGTGCTCACAAGCACCCCCTTTGAGGCCACTATTCACACTCGATGCGCAATCCTGCCAAGTGCGCACTGAGGCGAGCTCCGTAGCAGACTTCTACCCAATAGTCAAAGCGGCATTACGTCACGAAATTGCGGACTCAGAGGAAGACTGCAAGGGTTTAGGGTGCGATTTGGGACAGGGCCACTTTCATTCCTGAATGAATCAGTATTTTGAACAAATCAGTTTAGTGAATGATTCATTGACTCAAT
Source organism: Sinocyclocheilus anshuiensis (assembly GCF_001515605.1). Classification (NCBI taxonomy): domain Eukaryota; kingdom Metazoa; phylum Chordata; class Actinopteri; order Cypriniformes; family Cyprinidae; genus Sinocyclocheilus; species Sinocyclocheilus anshuiensis. Next base: position 2,349,983 of record NW_015540838.1, on the reverse strand, counting down.
CATAAAGACCATCACTTGTCGCCACCTACGTGCATAATTATAACCTGCAGAAAGAATCACTGAAAAAATTATATAATATAATTATTTTAACATTATCTTGTAATAAGATCTTTTACAATCCCTCCCCCATTCTCTTCCCTCCCCCAGAGTGATGAGTGAAGAGAAACCCAATAGAAACACGTTGCGCCATTTGTGTGTCCATACAGAAAAGCCTGATATTCTTGGTCTGACCAGAACAGCAGCATAATAGAGTCAACCTACACCAACTGCATGACCAAAGCTGCAGGGTAATTTCTTGACAGATTAATGAAGATAGGGGAGAGGTTGCAGCACCCTCATTGCTAATTGGATGAGAACACTTCATGCTTTACAGACCAAATTGCTAGCAAATTCCACTGCTTTTATAGCCTAACAAAGAATATACATTTTTGAAGAAAAAATGTGCCATTAGCAGTTAGACTCTATGACCCTGTTTACACATGTTATTGAGATCCGTCTCCGGTGATCCGATTACTGCTCAAAATCTGTGTAGTGCGACATGAGTCATCAGTATATTGGAATATCTCCATAAAGTGAACTTTGTCAGTGTTAAATTTCATGGGATCTTTAAACCATATATGGTGAAAGTTTTTGACACCAATTCATTAGAAATTATTTTAGTTTTGTGTACTTATTATTCCTTGTGTCGTATAGAGCCTATCAATCATTGCAAATACATTATATGGCGTGTAATGTGTTCCTTGTCAGTGTAATGCAAATGAGGAAGCATGTTTGGCAGCAAACTCTTCCTCTTGTTCTGTGTCATGCTGTGTTAACAGACAGTCTGGGTGTTACGGTGCAGCAAGAGCATCTGCTCCAACAATGACAAAGCTTTACAGACATTATCTTCCCTGTTTCCTGCAAACTGCTCAGTTGAAGAAGCTGTGCTTTCTTGTAAAGTGTTATCCTCTAAACCCTGCAGTTATGCCCATCGCAGCAGGGGCCGACATTATGGGCATAATGTGAACAAGTATATCATACTTGCTTGCATAATGTGAACCATAATATCATGGTATATCAGGGACAAAAAGAAAAAGATCATATGTGAATTATCTCGCACAAGAATAGATGTTTGTTGTTGTTGTTCTTGCTTTTAAAATTTAAAAGTCACTTTTAAAATTCTCTTTCAGCTAATCAGCGTTACTATAACTACAGCTAAACTAAAACTATTAAAAAACTGGTTGGCTATGACATAACTAAAACATACTGGCTATTTATTTAATAATTTTTTTAAGACAAGACCTTTTATGTGTCTCACCCAGACTTACTGTTTCAGTAGGACAGAAAACTGTACTCATCAAGCAATTGCATGGCATCTTTAAATGTCATATCAGAAAATTTGCTTGCGGCTACATAAATTATATTTTACTAACTGAGGCAATCAGACAGTAATTGAACATTTATGAAAGGATCAAAAGGCATGCTGGTAGAAATTTGGCAAGACAGGCTTATTTGATTTCATGAATGCAAAGTCAATTGTGTACTTTAGAGCTGCATATACAAGGGAGCTAGTTGACATTAACTCCTGTAAATGATACATCTGAAGGTGTTGATTTGTTATGCTTCTGATTTTATTTTCATAATAAACTCTCCTAATAGCATAATCTTCACCTCTTTGTACCATATATTACAATTTCATGCTCTCTGGCCTTTACAAAAACCCAATGGCTGCCTTAATCATGTATGAAAGCTTATGACCTTTTGGTCACTTCTTGAAATTCCAACATGAAAATCTAGAATCCACATAATAATTCATTTTCTTACAGATGACTGTGTTTCACTGCAAAGTAATCCAGCGAGGCGTGTAATTAGGAACAGCATAAGAGTGTATGTTTTTCTGTGATGACAGTGATATGTTCCTCATTGGCTATCTGCTGCTTTAATGTTATAAACTGTGTATGAAAAACAAGCCTCTCGTTCAGCGACAGCACAATGTCTGAAGCCTACTCAACTCATCTGTTTACGCACTGAGCCATTTCAGTTCATTAAACTTCAAAACTGTTATATTGTGCAGCCAAACAATAGACAGCGGTCCAAAAGAAAACCGTTATCTCTCCACACAAGCACTCTCGTAATAAAATTGTGGATTGAATTGAATTTGGAGTGCACACCTCACCAAACCGCAGGCCCATCTCGTAAAAAAATGCATTCGTGAGTTGCGGGTCGAGGTAGATGTAATGTAATTAGAAAATGTGTGATGTACATGGAAAAAATGTGGAATGAATGCAGTAACCATTAAAACAGGTGCTGGAGGGGGCGAGTAAAGGGTCGGGAAATGAGACCCATGCTGCATGTTAAACAGCTACGAGGAGTCATAGGTGGCTTGTGTGAAGGGAACATTTTGCTCCAACCGTCTGATATGAATGTCTAAAATTAATGGTGTCTTTAAAATGAGATCTCTGTCCTGCCTGTCACCTGAGGAAAACTTGGGAACATTGTTTTCCTTCCCATCAGTGGCCAAGAGCGATATCTGTTTATTTATGGAACCCATTTCTGCCTCGGAGTAAAATCATTAAATTAATAGATGAAAAACATAATTCATAATTGAGACTTCATATCTCACAACTGCAATTACAATTGTGACTTAATGCTTAGAATTGAGACCTTATATCTCAATTGTGACTTTAATTTTGTAATTATGGCTTAAAATCTCAAAACTGTAACTTTGTCTCACAATTGCGACCTTATTTTTTTTAGTAATTGTGTCTTTATATCTCACAGTTGTGCTTTTTTTGTTGTAATTGTGTCTTGCTGTCTCACAATTGGTACATTATTTGTTGTAAGTCTTATTTCATATCTCATAATTCCATTTTTGGTTTAAAATTGTGTCTAATTTTTAGTAATTGCATCTTTACATCTTTATTTGTCGTAAATGTATCTTGATATATCACATATATCATTTCTTAGAATTGCAGCTTTGTATCTCAAATATATTGTATAAATCTTTCTTAAATCTTATAATTGTAGTTTTATATTGCACTGACTTTTTCCAATTGTGACTAAATTTTTTATTTTAAAACATTGAAAAAGAAATGGTCTTGCATGTCTTGCATATTACACTATAGTAAAATCTTTAGAGATTGCAAAGCAGACATTTTGATTGGCATGTCCTAGTTTTTGTCCTGAGAAGCTGTTGTAATTAGTGATAGGAAAATAGGATTGTGACTGCCTGAGGCCAGCAACTCCAAAGACATTGAATGATAGGATATCAATCCAGAGAAGCTAGTGTAGATTAGTTGAACAATATGGAATTCTGCTGACTATTGTACTCGCTCAAGAATTCAAGAGAACAAAAACACTGCAAAACACTTCTAGCTGGAAACCTGCTGCACTGGCGAGTCAATATCATGACTGTGATGTCTTAAGTTGCCAAATATAGAGAAACTGTAAGATTACTGTCAAAGACTAGCATCACTTCAGTTTCCATGCCATTTGAAATCAGCAGGATTTGGGGATTTCATTCAATAGCTAAGATTCAGGGGATTATGCATTGTCCACTGTGTTTCAATGCCTCTCTGTTCCGCTCTAAAATCGCTTTTTTTTGTAACAACCAAACTGCCTGGCTTTGTTTGATCAGGGAAAACAGGGAAATGGAGCTCTCTGAAATGATTGTGTGCTTTCACATTAGAGCTTTAATTTGGTTGTTTATTTGCTGTGAAATTAATTGAACTGCCAATGAAAGTCATTGGCTCATGAATGTGCTCGCAGACAAACATGTCTGAAGCCCAATGACACAAATTCCCAGGGACACAATAGCTTTGATCAGCTCATGTATTGTAGGCTGTCCTATATGAATCACCTTTTCCCCACTTTTTTTCCCACAGTGCCCTTTTCAGATCATTTTCACAAGTCCGTCCTTAACCTTTTCTCCTCCTTTTAAGTGCGAGTGCTGGCCTGGATGTGCTTTGTTAAGGGATTGGCGGATTTCGACGGGTCTTAAAGCACTCCCAAAACGTCTGAATATAACCAAGAGGATTTTGATTTTACTTTTCCACATGCTGAGTCTTTAAAGCATGAAGCTTCAATCCTCAGCCTCTTTCGCTTTGAACCTCTCACCGAATCTCCCAGCAGGCTTCCAGGTGCTGTCCTATCTGTGTCATGCTTGCTGCCAAAGATGACCTGAGGTGTAGATATATGGCTCATTAGAAAGATGAATGGCATGTCCGGTGATGCCGATGTGTTCTTTATTAACACTCAGAAAACCACCTAATTTGTCTTGAAAAAACAAACTTCCAGGCATCTGGCATGTATAAATAAATGAGGCATTGTTGTGCAAGCTTGACTTGTCCGTGACATTGCCCACAGTGTCAGCCTTTGCATATATGTATAATTTCACAAAAGAAGATTAAATGTTGCGACAAATCACTGTCTATGAGATATGGACTTTTGTTACGCTTTCTAGAATTTTCCATACAATCTTTCATAATGATTTCTTTGTGAATCTTCTACTGTATTTGAGTAAGTGGTATTAAGGGAAGAAGGATTATTAATGCAGCATCCATTTAATTTTTCACCCCCCAAAAATTTAAATTCTGTCATCTTTTACTGATTTTTCTTTTGATGATTTTCTTTCTTCAGTGCAGCACAAAAGGTGAAATGTAGTGGTGCTAAAATATGTTTTCCATGCAATGAGGCTTTCAAGATCCAAAAAGGCATCATAAAAGTGGCCCAGTAGACATTCAAAATGTCTTTTCTATGTTCCACAGAAGCAAATCAAGTGGGTTTTGAATGACACAGGGGTGAGAAAATAATGACAGTTATTTTAATGTTTGGCTGAACTATCCTTTTAGATACAACTGAGGACATGCCCTGATTTCACAATAACAATATTTTAGACTAAGAAGACACCTTTTTCCTTTCTAAATTGAGACACAAATTAAGGGAAATTAATTTGGTATAAAGATGTAAATTCTTTCATCATTTACTCATGTTCATGTTGCCCCAAACAGATTTGGTTTCTTTTCTTCAATGGAACACAAAAGGAGACACGTAGTTGCTATTTTCAATGCAATGAGGCGTTCAAGCTACAAAAAGTCCCAAAGGCAATGTAAAAATGACCTGTTAGACATAACAATTTTCTATGTTCCACTGAAGATTGTAAATCAAGCAGGTTTTGAGTGACACAAAAGTGAGAAAGAGAGATCCTTTTTAGATAAAACTGAGAACATGCCCTGATTTCACAATAATAATTTTTTGGGTAAGAAGACACATTTTTTCTCTCTAAATTGAGCTACAAATTTAAGGAAGTCAATTTGGTTAAAATAAATAAATAAATTAAATTAAAATTCTGTCATCATTTGCTCATGTTCATGTCATTCCAAATGCATTTGATTTTGCTTTCTTCAGTGGAACACATGTAGTCACTATTTTCCATTCAATAAAGCTTTTAAGCTGCAAAAAAAGTTACAAATGCTCCATAAAAGTGGCCTGTTAGACATTCAAAATGTCTTTTTCTATGTTCCACTGAAAAAAGGAAATCAAGTGGGTTCTGAATGACGGGTACGAAAATAATGAGAGTCATTTCCATGGTTGGCTGAACTCCCCTTTTAGATAAAACTGAATTCATGCCCTGATTTCACAATAACAGTTCTTTTAGGGTAAGTAGACACCTTTTTCCTCTCTAAATTGAGCTACAAATTAAGGAAAATCAATTTGGTAATTGTAAAAAAACTAAATGAAAAGGCAATTTTACACCACAGTGCTGCTGAAATCACTCAGGGGCTCTTGTGTAGTGTTGCATACATTACGTGAATCAAAATAGCTCTCGTTCTTTAGGGCTGCTGTAATGGTTCCAGTTTGAGAAACACGAGGTGCATCCCTGGTGCAGAAGATAGCAGCAGGAGGAAAGTGGTCCCAGGGTTTGACTGCTCTCCTCATTCACTGTGCTCAGCTGAATGCAGCTGATATGGGTGATGATCATCTAGACTGAGCGAGGCAGGGGGGAGCCGCTATCTCTCCAACTCGAGTGAAGATCGTGCTGCAGTGTGGTTCAAAACCTACCGTGGACGCGGCAGCCTGAGGCTGGGGTGAAATACAACCATTGGAATATTAAAAGGTGGCGTGTCTCACACTTGTTCTCCGTCCATCCGTCTTTGCAGCTGTCACGGCTCTCTTTAATCAGTCTAAACTGCATAATCATCCCTTTTCATCCATTGACACGTCCTAAACTCAATCGATCTCCTGCATTCACTGAATATGTTTGATATTCATGAGGATGCCTCATTAATATGCATGCACCAAACTTCTGCAGCACCGCTGCTTTGTTATTCTACTTAGATTACAGCTGTTTCTCTGGTGTTTTACATCTCTGATGTATAACTGTCCCCGTGATAGAGAGGTCTGTGCCCTGCGTGTTGTGTACTGCGCCGTGCGGTGCAACACCACTGGGATTATGGGAGTGTGGAGTGTTTGTAAGTGTGTGTAGAGCTCAGTGAGGGATCTGCCCCCAGCCTTTCGCCGTATCTTGCTGACTGGCTTGCTCTGACTGCCATAGAAACGGGGTGCTTAAGCTTGGTGGAGGTTCATTCTGCCTGGGCGCTGCAGAGCGTAAGCATAACAGGGATCAGGGAGGAGAGAGAGGGAAAGTGTGAGAAGAAAGATACAAGTATTGGTGAGTACAAAAATGCTGGACCTTTTTAGAGTAGTTTGCATTTGTTTGAACAGCTTGTAAATGGGGTTTGTGCATCAAGGGAGAAACAGGTTGCATGAGCATGCTGTGATAGACGGAAACAAAGAGGCTTCCTATACACGTGTTGCTTTGATTTTACAACTGTCTGAAGTAGTTCCTGCTGGAAAATTCAAATTATGCTAGTTAAATCTACCTTAAAATGCTTTTAAGGTGGGTTTTACCTAGTCTAAGCTGTTTTTTAAAATTTTAAACAGCAAAAAAAAAAGCTCACGGTGGTCAAGCTGAAGCATGGTGACTGGTCAGCCTGTTTAGACTAGCTAAAGACTAGCTTAAACACTTAAAATGGATTTTCTAGCAGGTGTATCAATGTGCGCATTTACTATGTGTGTGTGCACGTGTAGCAGCATCCATCACATCAAAGGGGGATGCAGTTGCTTGTGCGCTCTTTATCGCTTTTATTTTATCTCTCCGGTTGAACGTGAACACTTTGAAATCAGACGATGGCACTGTAGGTTCATGTTTTTATCCCTTGCCCTTTCAAAAGCCTTTGTAAATATTTAATCAAAGGGGGTTTTGCCCACACCATGTCCTCTGTGTGCATTTTTGTTGTTGCTTTCTGTCTTTTATGAGTTCTTTCCATCTGCCGGCAGAGTACATACTGACCTTGTAGTCTGGCCCATGAATTGTGCTCAGTGGCGCATAACAGAGACTGTGATCCTGTATCACTTTGTGTGTTTGTTTGTTTGTTTGTTTGCGTGAATGTTTGTTAAGTGAGCAATCATGGCTGCAGGGTACATAAGTTCCCCCCCATCAGCGATACTATCTTACCTGCTGCACAGGGATCCTAGCGGCGCATTGAGTTCAAGAACAGTGCATGAGGTAGATGTCAGGTTCGGTAAAACTCAGCCTGATCAACTGGGGGCAAGTCTCGGTGTTTCACCCTGCTGGAAACCCCTCGTAAATATGTCAGTCCATCTGTGAAGCACAGCGCCGGCACCGGCACACCCTCGTTACACAGAGAGAGAGAAAGAAAGAGAGAGAGAGTCCTGCACCGGCAGTGCAGCAGTGCAGTCAGAGTGAGCAAACTTTGGCTCTATTACCTCCCAAATATACAGTACTATCATAAATCAATAGTGTTGCAATATGCATGGAGGAGAAAGGGTTTTAGGTGCTGATGGTGGAACAGTGCAGATCTATGCCTCACAGCTCTATTCGGTGTTTTGTAATGCTGTGTATGTCTGCCGTGTCACTTACCTACTTGTTTCATGCCGTCAATTTGAAGACCATCTTATATCTGCAGTGTGTGCAGATGCTTAGTGATCACAGGGCAGATGATGTGCAGATTAACACACTTCACTGACATGATGGGGTTTGATTAGCCTGACTACACGCTTTTTTTCTGTTTCTGGAACTCTTTTACTGTCTTTTTCACTTTCTATCCCTGTCTTCACTATGAGTTTTTCTCCTAAGGCTTATTCATAATAAGTCTGAAAGATTTTTCAGACAAAACATATGCGACCCAAAATAAATGAATGAATGAATGAATGAATGAATGAATGAATGAATATTTCATAAATCAAGAATCTTTTTACGTAGAAGAAAGAATGCTAGTTAGCTTGTCTGCGTTAACCCCTACTGGTAGATGTTGTAAGTACACACTCTTTTTTTGGTATATTTTACAAAATATATGTTTAGCAACATATATTTAGCTAAAATTAATTATAATATAGCAGATGTTTTGTCAGTGCCAGTATATTTAGTAGTGCTCTTAAAGTGATAATGAAAATGAAAATTCTGTTATCATTTACATACCCTCATGTCTTTCTGAACTTCAATTTTTTTCTTCTGTGAAGCACAAAACAAAGATGTTTGGAATATACCACATAAAAAATATGATATTTAATCAGTAAAATGCATTCTAAGTAATTTAAAAATACATTTTATTTTTTTTTGCATTTTATTTATTTAAATACACGTACACACACATACATACATACACACACACATTTATTTTTGTGTCCATACAATGAAAGTCATTGGGGTCCAATGTTGATTTTGTCATTTTATGGACAATAAAACAGCTGAATCTGTCTTTAAATTATCATATTTTTTGTTCTGCTGAAGAAAGGATAAACTACCCCCTCAAAGAGTGAAATGGGCTGTATTTTTTCCTGCCTGCCATCTTTCACAGCTCAGGGTAGTTACCAGAAAAGGGTTTGTGATTGTTGTTGTGCCATTAGCAGCGTAATGACATAATTTTTCCTGCAGCTCTAGAGAGTCACATGACATTTATGGCTCAAAAACGATTGTGTCCAGAAGTAAATGCAAATACCACCGAGATGACTTGGAATGCTAATAGATAGTTATAGATCAAATTAGCATATAGTGCTGATCTGTATTTTTTCATTTTTTCATTTGCTGAGTTGATATTTTTTATAGTTTGTATGCTGAAAAACTCACTGACCATGCATACAGTGTCACAAATTCTTAATTGATTGTACTTGATGTACATAGTTTTGTTTGTTGGGTGCCATTGCATCTGACTTGTTGTGAACAGGCCTTAACAACATTACACATGAGCTGACGGTGTCAGAAGAGAGGTTAACCAGCGGTTCTTGCCCTGCAGGACACTTTAGGGCTTCACAAATGTCACTGGCAGACAAAATTGTAAAGATTTCCCATGTAACAGCTGGATGTGTGAACCAAGTGAGACACTATGGTTTTTGTAACTTGTAAAGTCTGTACTGGCAGGTGGCAAATGTGAGTGGCGAGGTGCGAGATGTGCTCAGAATGTGTGTGTGATCCCCGGAGAACCGTTAAAGGAGCAGTCTGTCTTATGACTGTAAAACACAGTAGCGCTCTTCCCTCTGGATCACTCTGGATCAGTCTGGATAAGACAGAGTCTATGCTTTTGAGTGGAAAATTATTGAAAATAAGATGAGGGGGCTGCTGTTGGCTGTTTGACTTGAATGGATCTTATTTTTATGAAAGTCACACACACACACACACACAGAGAAACTCCGTCTATCCCTTTGTGTGCTACAATAGTTTGTAGTGTGTTCTGTCAATAATTTACCCATGCAGTATTAATTCCTCATGTTATTTTAATGGGAAATTCTCCCTTGGGCAAAACTAAAGACACTTGTCAAACCCGAACACTTCAGCTTGAGCAGGTTCTGTAAAACTATCTCCCATGTGGAGAACATCCTGTGGCCAGTAAACATGTTTCTTCACAGTTGATGAGGATCAGCAAATCAATCTTTAATGGGTCGAGGTAAATAAAGAATGTTGCACAGAACGTGCTGAGAACAGTTGTTGTGTTTAAAGGGATAGTTCACCCACAAAATTGTTGCAAAACCATATGCTTAATGTTGTTGTTGTTTCACATAGATCTTTTTTTAAAATCTCAATTAGGGTGAAATTATCAAATTGATCAGGTAAGTTTACATTAAATACAACAAAAACATATTAATTTACATAACCAGGTCAAAAAGAGTTACATTAACAGTATTTTTATTTATTTATTTATAACAGTATTTATTTATTACTCACCCTCATGCTGTTCCAAAACCATAAGATATTCGTTCATCTTCGGAACACAAATTAAGATATTTTTGATGAAATCTGAGAGCTTTCTGACCCTGCATAGACAGCAATGTAACTACCACGTTCAAGGCCCAGAAAGGTAGTAAGGACAACATTAAAATAGTCCATGTGACATCAGTGGCTCAACCTTTATGAAGCTACAAGAATACTTTTTGTATGCAAAGTAACAAAAATAACGACTTTATTCAACAATTTCTTTTCTTCTGTGTAAGGCTTCGACGCACGTTCACGACAGTACCATGATGCATGCGTTCATTCCTCTGTTTTTAAACAAGGCGCAGCGCATCAGGGTTCTACATCAGAACGCCGGCTCCTGCGTGAGCAGCACCACACACATGCATGGTACTCTCTTTGAACGCGCATCGAAGACTGACATCAATCGACACACTGTCGTTACATTGCAAAGATCTACAGCGTGAAGGATTCTTCAATACTCTTGTGTTTCACAGTAAAAAGAATAGCATCCATGTGAGCAAATAATGGCAGAAATTAGGGTGAACTACATATTCTTTTAAACCTGGACACAGTTTTGATGCATTAGCTGAAAATGATTTTTTTCCCCTGTTCTATTCTACAGTGAATATATGCAAATTAGACTCCCCACGCACTTCTTGTCAGTCCTAATGCGGTGTGATGTTTCGCCCAACAGCCGAGTGACTCCAGCTGTCATGCCACTGTCAAGTCACAGATCAGTGAAGTGATGCATTGCTCTCTCTAGTGCTGATATTATTTATTTCATGTCACAGGCCAAAGGCCAGAAGGAACCAAGACCCCGAACCATCAAGGCCACTGATTAGTCAGCAATTTACAAAAAGCATTAATGTTATTTTCAAAGGTTCATATCTGCCTGACCTTCAAATGAGCCCTGATCCAGTGCAGGCCTGGGGTTGGTTGGTTGTGAGTAATGCACATGGACAGTTTTGACAAGAAAGGATGTGAAAAGCTCTGATATTACCTTCTACTGACACTCTAGTTTATTTTATAACTTTTATAACCATGTAAAATGTGTGTGTGTGTGTGTGTATAATATATAAAATTATTTTATTTTATATTTTAATATTTAATATTATATTATTATTTTCATTGATTGTTTATATTGATTAAAAGCAACAAATTGAACTTTCAGGCAGCACTGGTTGTTTCAAGCAGCACTAATCATGCATTTCATACTCAATATTTTTCCTACAAGCTAAAAATGTATCTTTTGTGATGTTTTTGCTTACATTAAATATTTATGTCTGCCAAGAGGCCCGTCTGATACATGATATTAATGGCTAATCACAGTAGCTTGGCTTTTCAATTTGGTTCACGCTATTTTTTGGATTCAGTCAAATGCTAAACAAAAGCATCTATCCATGTTCCATATGTTTATAAAACAGCAACTTTCACGAGATCAGGCTGGCAGAATCATGACTCATTTTAGCAACAACGTGTCAAGAGAAAATCAGACATAGGCTTTCTTTTTCGTGGACAGACAGGGCTTACCATTTTAATGCCAGCTGTAGTAAAAAGAAGTGTAACATTAAATGAGCCTAATCTAATTTTACAGCTAAGAAATTAAACCCTGGTGAATTTATTGTGATACGTGTTCAGATGAAAGGAGCCATAAACCAGCAGGAGATGCGTGGGCCAAATCCTACAGAACTTTATCACGTTTTCCATTTCGCATAAATCTCCCCACGTTTGTATAACGATCACGGTGTCCATCCGATGGCATCTGCTTCAATGATTTCTGGGTTTTTGCTCTCCATGAAAGATCTATAAATTGGGTATATCACTCCTGATAGAACCAATTAAAGTCCAGGATACGTGTAATAGGAAGATATGTGTCATGGGGTCAGTTATTAAGGAGATTGTAAATGCTGCAGTGGGCAGCGGGGACAGACAGCAGCTCTTTTATTGCCAGCCCACACGGTTAATTGGCACACCTGAATCTGCTGGGCTAAAAATAAGCATAACAAACTCAGTCAATTGTCAAATGTCACATACATGTGACCATACTGTTTTGTAAAAGAAAAAAGAAAAGAATTCAGTCCATATGGCGTCTCCTACGTCTCCTACGTCCAGAAATGCACTGGCAAAGAAAATATCTGCTATCAGTATTGCAACACACTCTAAAGAAAAGTGACTCAAATTTTAAACTGCACCACCAAAATGTGGTGGCATACTGAAACTCCAAACTCGTATGGTTTTCTATTTTTCACTGATTGTTTTTTTTTTGTTTGTTTTTTTAATGAGAATGAGAAAAAATGAGAAAAGCAATTGTGAAATTGTGAAAGTACCAGAAAAGCAGTCTATCACATTTTCAATAATGTATAATATTGTGCTAAAATTTACTTCCATGTTTTGCATCTTTCAAGCATGTGATAGTGTCCAAATTCGGCAGAGGAATCCTTCGCTCTGAGGATTAGACTTCATGACTGACACTGTTGGTGGTAGCCAGATTAAAGTCATTACAGTGACAGTTTCCTTTATGAGTCTGCCCTGGATATGGTCGGTATCAATGCAGAACATTGTCTATTGATGTTTTATTCCTCCTTCCCCCAGCTCGTCTGTTATTCCAATTAGTGTGTTTTCTGTGGGTATAAAAGCACAAGACGGTGTATTATAATAGAAGCTCTAAAAATAAAGATGATTATTATTTTACATATCAACCAAGGTTTAAATTGGTAATCATAATTAATTTTCTCTTCCGAAAGGGCTGTTTTAAATGTAGATGTATGCAGAGACCTGAATAAATACTGCAGCCTCACCCCATTAGCTACTGGAGTAAAAAGGCTGAGCCTGTCACAATATATTTTCCAAAGTGTGGGAATGATGTGCAAGTACTGTTAGTAGAACATAGAGTTGTAGTGCTCTTAGTGTGATTTAGAATAGCACATGTTATTATATAACAGTTTTTTTTTCTGGTTCTCGAATCTGATTGGCTGAGAGCCTTTTCCATGCGTGAGATATTGTAGTGATAACCGAACTCCAACCATTTCACCATTTGTATCACTCTGCTTGCAGTATTTCTCACAGCGAGTGTCAGGGCGGACCACTATAATTTCATAAATAATACTGGTTTTGTCACGGAATGTAGTTTTAAGAGTTTTTTAGGCGAGAATGTAATTGTTTAGACTTCAAATATGTGGTTTGTTAAAGGGGTCATATGATGCGATTTCAATTTTTCCTTTCTCTTTGGAGTGTTACAAGCTCTTGGTGCATAAAGAAGATCTGTAAAGTTGCAAAGACTAAAGTCTCAAATCCAAAGAGATATTCTTTATAAAAGTTAAGATTCAGCGACACCTACCTAAAACGGCTCGTTCTAACACGCCCCTACATATCTATGTCACTGTGTGGGAAGATTTGCATAACGCCGCCCAAATGTTCACGCAAAGACGCATAAACACATTGCATTACACCAAATACACCAAATAATGTTCTTTTTAGCAACATCATATGACCTCTTTAATAAAGATATAAAGTCTAGACATTTTTGGAATTGTGAGCTCCAGGGTGTCAGCGGCCATTCAGAGCTCATGAATCTGCCGAGAGCAGCCTCACGTCGGCCAGATCTTCTGGAATTTGCCACTGACTCTGATCTCTATAGTGGTTAAACATGAGATATAATTCATTTTGTTTAAATCTAATGGACAGTCTAAAGTGTGCGGTTTTCTAGTTTATTTACTTTAGCTTCTCAGGTAATATCAGTGGAATGATATTTCAGATGCGGCCGTAATTACAATAACAATATATTTGATTGTTTGATCAGAATTATTGCTAGAGACAATTTAGTCCCTATTCTACACCTTTGTGAGATATAATTCGTTTCAGGTAAATCTAATGGGCAGTCATTGGTCTCATTAATCTAATATTTGTTCCAGAGCAAATAGTTTTGGCTGAGAGAGCAAAGTCTCATAACGGTATATTTTTATATAGCTTTACTGTTATATATCAGAGGGCTGCCTTTGTACTTTTGACTGAATTGCCTAGCAACATTTATGATGGCTGTTGTTGTTATTAAATATTATTATTTCATAAATAATATTTTATATAAATAGTAGTATTTAATAATAGCAGATCTTTTGGAATTTGCAGCTGGCTCTGATGTCTCTATAGTGGTTAAACATGAGATATAATTCGTTTTGGTTAAATCTAATGGGCAGTCTTTAGTCTCATTAATCTATTATTTGTTCCAGAACAAATAGTTTTGGCAAAATCTCACCATGTTTATGTAACTTCAATGCTGTATATCAGAGCGCTGTCTTTGTACTTTTGACTGAATTGCCTAGCAACATTTATGATGGCTGTTGTTGTTATTAAATATTATTATTTCATAAATAATATTTTATATAAATAGTAGTATTTAATAATAGCATTTAGTATTGGAAAACGGTGTGTGTGCGTTCGTGATGGTGATTTTAGTGACATTGTTCCACCGTTATGGCGACAAGAGACTGTTTTTATGAGTCAGCAGCAGTAAACACTTTTATACTGAAAGAGACTGAAACAGGATGTAATTTTTACTTTCTACAACAGCTTGTAAGACGCAGCCAACAAATGTACTGAGCAGCACTGTCATCTGAAATCACCCATAACAGATGAAAGGACAGCACGACAGAGATATATCGCTTTCATCAGCGGATATTCAAACTAATGTTTTATTGTGAATATGAAATTGAGCTGAAGAATGAATGCTGTATCAGATGTAGGTAATAATCACACTCGCTCAGTCCATCTCTCTCTCATAATAGTCGACTCTACATAATACACTGCTTTTAATAGAGTAATTCAAGCTTTTAATGAAGCAACTCAAGGTTCCTTCGTTTTCGCATTAGTAATGGAGGCTTGAGATCAGCTGTTAAACTAGCAAACTGAGATTTGAATCCGTGGCAGAAGGAAGTAGTTCCGCACAAAAGAGGGTTTTTAAAGACATTCCATGGTTGTTTCTTTTTTTATTTACACACTTGTGCTGTCGAACTGTTTTATAGAAGCAATATCACATTCGTAGCCATTTGATATGACTGTAAATCAGCACACTGTGATTACATACAACCGAATCGCAGCCGTGCTGATATACAGCCATATTGCACTGCTACTCGTGTGATATTGCTCATTTAATACAGCTGGTAGTGAGACAAACACACAAAGGAGACACAAAGAGTGGCACTGGAACTTGGAGGTTCCTATTATGGACCTGTCCAGTAGTAAGATGTCTTGTAAAGTACACTACTGTTCAAAAGTTTAGTGTCAGTAAGATTTTAAAAGTTTTTTTAAAGAAGTTTCTTCACTCACATTTTTTTTACAGTTTAAAATAACTGTTTTCTATTTTTAGTTTATTTTAAAATGTCATTTATTCCTGTAACGGCAAAGCTGAATTTTCAGCAACCATTACTCCAGTCTTCAGTGTCACACGATCCTTCAGAAATCATTCTAATATACGGATTTCAGTGTTGAAAACAGTTGTGCTGCTTAATATTTTTTATTGAAACTGTTATACATTTTTTTTCTTGATGTAAAGAAAGTTCAAAAGGACAGCATTTGCCAATCATCTCAATTTTGTTTTTAAAAGTGAGGCAATTTACCTCACCATAATGTTCACTTTTTGAAAACAATAATTAAAACAAATGTTTAATTTGACCATTTTTAGCTTTGGTTATATAGTGTGATTTTTTTATATGAAGATATACAGTGCTGCTTGAAAGTTTGTGAACCCTTTAGAATTTTCTATATTTCTGCATAAATATGACCCAAAACATAAATAGATTTTCACACAAATCCTGGAAGTAGACAAAGAGAATCCAATCAAACAAAGGAGACAAAAATATATACTTTGTCATGTATTTCTTGAGAAAAATGATCTGGTGTTAAATATTTGTGAGTGGCAAAAGTATGTGAATATTTGCTTTCAGTATCTGGTGTGACCCCCTTTTGCAGCAATAACTGCAAGTAATGTTTCTTGTAACTGCTGATCAGTCCTGCACAACGACTTGTAGGAATTTTAGCCCATTCCTCAGTACAGAACCAGTTCAACTCTGTGATGTTGGTGGGTTTCCGCCTATGAACTGCTTGCTTTAGGTCCTTCCACAAAATTTCAATTGGATTAAGGTCTGGAATTTGACTCAGTCATTCCAAAACATTAACTTTGTTCTTCTTTAACCATTCTTTGGTAGAACGACTTGTTTGCTTGGGGTCATTGTCTTGCTGCATGACCCACTTTCTCTTGAGATTCAGTTCTCGGACAGATGCACTGACATTTTCCTTCAGAATTTGCTTGTATAATTCAAAATTCATTGTTCCATCAATGATGGCAAGCCGTCCTGGACCAGATGCAGCAAAACAGGCCCAAACCATGATACTACCACCACCATGTTTCACAGATGGGATAAGGTTCTTATGCTGGAATGCAGTTTTTTCTTTCTCCAAACATAACGCTGCTCATTTAAACCAAAATGTTCTATTTTGGTCTCATCCATCCACAAAACATTTCTCCAGTATTCCTCTGGCTTGTCCACATGATCTTTAGCAAACTGCAGATGGGCAGCAATGTTCTTTTTGGAGAGCAGTGGCTTTCTTCTTGCAACTCTGCCATGGACACCATGGTTGCTCAGTGTTCTCCTGATGATGGACTCATAAACATTAACATTGGCAAATGTGAGAAAGGCCTTTAGTTACTTAGAAGTTAACCTGCAGTCCTTTGAAACCTAGTGGACTTTTACACGTACTGCTTTTAGAGTGATCTTTGTTGGTGGAGCACTCCTGGGGAGGACTCTGCCATGGACACCATGGTTGTTCAGTGATCTCCTGATGATGGGCTCATAAATATTAACATTAGCCAATGTGAGAAAGGCCTTTAGTTGCTTAGAAGATAGCCTGCAGTCCTTTGAAACCTAGCTGACTTTTACACGTCTTTATTTTGGAGTGATCTTTGTTGGAGGAGCACCCCTAGGAAGGGTAACAGTGGTCTTCAATTCCTCCATTTGTACACATTCTGTCTGACTGTGGATTGGTGGAGTCCAAACTCTTTAGAGATGGCTTTGAAACCTTTTCTAGCCTGAAGAACAACATCAACTCTTTTTCTGAGGTCCTCAGAGATCTAATATTTTTTGTGAATGAAAATCTGATGATTTTTTGGGTTATATTTATGCAGAAATATAGACAATTCTAAAGGGTTCACAAACTTTCAAGCAGCACTGTATTTTACTATTTAAGATGACAAGCAATAGCTCATATGATATAATAGGATTTCTAATCACACAACACAATCCTAAACATGCAGAATCTTTTGTTAAGATACAGAATAACCACTGGTTTATCGTTTGTCTTGTCACATAAACACCTAGCTACTGTTGAAATGATCTGTACTGGCATGTTTTTGCTAATAGGGCAATGTGGATGTGAGGGTGCACAGCAGCTGTATGTGATTTGTAACACCTTTCACACTGAGGTCTGTGTGGTAGATTCAGATCGATAAACACTTCAGACAATCAAGCTGTGTCAAATAAAAGATGTGAGTTCAGGAATTTAATAGCGTGTGTGTGTGCATGCAGTCTGTTGCTTAGCCATGTGAAGCATCCTGTGAGACATTCAGGTAGGGGGTGAGCAGATTACTTAGCGGTGTCATGGGACTGGCTATGGCAGCGCTTAACATTATGCTTCACTTCATATGTCTTTTCACTGTACACATGAGTATTTGTTACATTTTTTTATAGAATTTTTCTCAACATTTTTCCAACTTCCAAACACTGTCACTGTCACACTGTCAAGTTTTCAGTGAATAAATAAAAAATGCTTTCTCGTAATCTAAATTTTTATCGCTGGATTGACAAGCTTTGCTAACTATAGGGATTCAGTGCATAAAAAAAACAAAAACAATTGTGTGCTTCCCTTGCGGTCTGGAGGTTTACCAGAGACAGCATACGAAGTCAAATAATCAGAAAGTCCCTTTCTGGAAAGTCTATTCTCTTGGCGGCCATAAAAATGCCTCTATGCAGCTTTTTTTGGGCATCCAAGACCAAATCCTACATACTTGAATGTGGAAATCCAAAAACTGCTTGTCACATTCACATTTAAATAACATATTTCAAATCAGCAACAAAATCTGATATACAATGCCCCATACTCAAATATCATTAAAAAAGCTTATATTTAAGGCTGATCCAGCCAATGCTCATGTGCAGTCTTAGCATGTGTCTCAGGACATCCAAAATCATATGTCTGAGTAGATACTATATTTGAATTTGAACCTACTGTAAAACAGTTAAAAAGTATGTTCTATATGAATATGCGTAGTGTAAATGAAATTCATACATACTATAAAGGCCTATTACAGCATGAACAGATGTAAGCAGACTGATGATCCAATCTGCTCAATCGGATCACGTTGATCACATGCATGTTAATGCCAAGTGCAGCCTAAAGTCTTGGGAAAGCATTGTACTGAACAAGCTGTAAGTATTATCACAGCCAAAATGTGTATCAAGATGTGATAATATGTCTATATTTACACAACAGGCACTGGAGCAAAATTGCAGTGAACATGGCTAGAGGCTGTGAGTCATATTTCAAAAGAGCACTTTTTTTCATCAATAAACAGCTTTGTATAAATAGTACTTTTGACTATGCACACTGACACAAGACAAGACTCCAGTAGCCTGAAAGTGTTTTTTTTATTTAACATGGAGTGGTTCACCTCATGGAGGCTGACATGTTGAGGTCACATGACCTGATTAACTGATTTTATCTTGGTAAACCTGCTTTTATCTCACATTTTGCTGAGCAAATTAATCATGGGTGACTGTGAGCAGCACATTTCAATGACATTGGTTACTGACAACTTACTCTTATGTGATACTGCGTTCACGGCACTAGGTGTCGTTATATATACAAGACGACTAAATACAAATTTTTGTTTTGCCCTGCACAGCATGAACACTTATTGACTGTACCTTACAAACAAACTTTAATGTATATAGAGGCTATATACCTAATTTTTTTCCCTTTTATTTTTTCCCTTTCTACATTTCTCCATAATTTAAAGTGCTTGAAGGAAAAAAATCACCAGATGTTTTATTCAGGGCGAAATTCCAAAATCCCTGCCTGTCTGTCTGGTGTATTTGAATATGATTTTGTGAATATATATATATATATATATATAGGATTTTCGTTGTCTCTTGGTTATCATTATCCTTAAGAAACTGGGTCTGGAGATCTGAGGTTTCGAAGGTTTTAATGATAGGCTCGCAGCTCTCTTCATAGACCCTTGGGTTTAGCTTAAAGTCTAATATGAGCAGAATATTCCTCAGATCGCTTTCACTTATATGGAAAAAAAAATCTCTTCTCCAAATCTTCTTGCAGTCTGTCGAGCACTGGGACTTAGTAATAACAACTGTGTGTCATTGCTAAGAACATGGTCCAGATGCATCAGACGGTGTTACAATGAATTTATGAATATGTGCCTGAAGCTCTACGAAAGGCTGTTTACCTCTCAAAGTCTTAGCGTATGAATTCTACATTGCTCCCAGCAGTCCTTCAGTTTGAGAACCCCGGCTTTGTTTGCTGTGGCGCTCCGCCATTCTGAGATCCAGGGAATTAGGGGATTTGAGATTGCAGTGGAGAAGGAGCTATGAAATAGAGCAATCTAAAAACGGCCCGGATGTGGCATGGAGATTTACTTGCAGAGCCGATATTTTCCTCTGTGCAGAAGCAAGGAGAAAAGCTCCCCCTAAAAAGCCTGGGATGTCATGCAGCATCATGTGCTGTGATTTAGACAAGCGACCAACTGAAGAATGACCCTGAGGGTGCATCTTGATTTTTACACTTGTCCTATTCGCTTAACACCTGGGTAACACTTGTCCTGTATTCTATTTTAGATGTTTGATCAGATTTCCATTAGTTTTATATATCATAATAAAATGAAAATATTAAAATATTTAATATATATAAATATTATATAGTCAATATTTATGAATTAGCAGTTGGCTATTGGCTCTGTAACATTTGTATTTAGTTTTTTTTATTAATTAAATAAAAGTAGGTCTATTATCCTCTATAAGCATACATTTATTTGATCAAATAAATGAAATGAATGTAAAAACAGTAATTTTGTGGAATATTGACAAATCTGAATTTTTGCCACCATTATTCCCGGCTTCAATGTCACATGATCATTCAGAAATCATTCTAATATGCTGGTTTGTAACATTTTTTTTATTGTAATCAATGTTGAAAACAGTTGTGATGCTTAATATTTTTAAGGAAACGGTGATGCATTTTTTCAGGATTCTTTGATTAATAAAAAGTTAATACAAACAGCATTTATTTGAAATATATTTAATAACATCATACATTTCTTATTATTATGAAATACATTACTAATGCATCCTTGCTGATTAAAAGTGATAATAAAACATACTTCTTTTGAACAGTAGTGTATTATATATATATATATATATATATATATATATATATATATGGTACTGTTACTAAAATCACAGAGTGCTCTTTACTGAGCTGTCACATTGATTTATTCAAGCCGATGTAATTGATCTTGAAAAATGTAGCAAGGCTTTGGTGGACTCAGAGGTTTTAGACCTTCTGTGGTTATATTTGCATAGATCCTCAGGCAATAGACCCTATAGGAGACAGATTTACACTTTGCAGTGCATTTTTCCACCAATTCTACCATCGATATTAAATGTAAATGTGTTCACATGGGAACGGAGATCTAGTTCAAAGGCATGATATGACAACCCCTCTGAGCTCTCGCTAATGGTGGTCACTGATGGCCAGTTCCTATGAGTGTAGCTCCCTTTGTCCTGAAAATATCAGCTGTCAGAGATGCGTGGGAGGAGAGACTGTGTAATTGAGGGCCACTGACTTGGGTTAACACACAGTATCCCTGTCTTCCTGATTGCCCTTTGTGTGTGGGAAAATTAAGAAGTGTTAGTACAGTTTTCTATTTTGCTGCAATTTTACCCTGTAATTAACAGAAGGACCATGATTTAATTGGCTCTATTTCAAAGTTCAGATGACCCCTCTAATGTTGTTGTTTGTCGCCCGGCATTTTATGTCCTCATACATTAAGTCTTCATTTCATGCTGTCCTTTGAGCACACAACAAGGCTCTTTGTTTTTGCTCGGGATTGGATGATGAGAGCGGACAGGGCACACATTGCGTCTTATAGCTGGGTTTCTATGGAAACCAGGTTACATTGGAAGACATTTGAAGGGAAAACCCTCGGGCCCCAGTTTGTCCTCTGACTCAGTTTCAAAACAAATCTTAATTGAATTTGTGGGCCTCCTGATATTAGTCACGTGATCCAGACGTGGCTCAACCCCAGTGAACCCTGTGCCTGAGGAGGAGGGGGGAAATTAACAGCCCCTTCCCTTCATGTGCTATCTCATAGGACAGCATGTTCTCCTCTCTGCTTCTGCAGCACTGGGCTGGAAAATGTTGCTGAGCGCCAAGAGAGGCTTATGAGACGGGATACAGGTTCCACAAACATAAATGCTGGATTCACTGTGCATCAGAGGTTTGAGGTTGTTTTTTTTCAAGATGATAGATAATTAATAAAAGCATGACAGCGTATCTATATTGGAAGGTGAAGTTGCAAATCCAATCCACTTATCTGTGCTTTCTTCTGAAAAAAAAAA
>NW_015540838.1:2306199-2327463 GCF_001515605.1 Sinocyclocheilus anshuiensis | reverse complement strand
ATTTAGCAGACACTTTTATCCAAAGTGACTTACAGTGCATTCAGGTTATAAATTTTTTTACCAGTATGTGTGTTTTCTGGGAATCAAACCCACAACCATTTGCACTGCTAACACAATGCTCTACCACTGAGCCACAGGAATATATATATTGACCCACTAGGTCTATTTATAGGGTGAGAGAGAGAGAGAGAGCGAGAGCGACCTAGTGGGTCAATGAAATGTTTTATCCTATCTGTTCTTTTCAAATTAAATTACATTAAAATTTTAATTAAAAAAATACAATGACTTTAATACACCTCTTCTATGATGAGGATATATATATATTATTAATTCACAATTAAAATGAGTTTACATTCAAATCATTAAAATGTTAAGTAAAAGTAAAATAATATATAGGATATTTATGAATTAATATTTCATGATTTTGGGAAAATAATTAAATTATATATGTAAAGTGTGTGTGTGTGTGCGTGCGTATGTGTGTGTGTGTGTGTGGTATGACTCCCCCAAAAACGTACTACTATAAACGATATTTATCAATTAATAATTCATGACATTTGGGGAAAATGTTTTTTTGGGGGAAAAAATATATTTAAAAACCTTTTTGGAAATAATGATTACACTTCATACAAGTAAACATACAAGGAAAATACGTTACATGTTATTGATCTTCGTTTTGGCTTTGATGCTAGTCCAAGAAACAGGTGAGGCTTTTTTTCAAATCATCGCTCTAAACACTTCAAACTTTACAACCTCTGTCCTGGACAGCCGAGAAAAATATACTTTGACCGACTGATTACATTTATGAACCATTATATGCATGGCTCATTAGCTGAGAATTATAGCCAGCGTTGTGTGGAATATCATGCTGGTTGGCAACCAGGTCCATGGAGAGTCACGGTGTCACAATGTTTGGATTCATTATCCATATCTCAGTGGATGGAAGAAAACCCCGGTGCTCACACTGCTTTACTGCCGCATGTCTTCTGTACTGCTGTCTTCATGCTGATAAACATCCAATTCATCATTAATGTCCAGTTTGCATACCATAAATTCTCACACAGGGTAATAGCCTCATTATTTCATTAATTTTGGACATGAAAAGGATTAAACTGGCATTCATATACATTTTATCGCTAATTTTATACATGATTAAAATTTTTATTTAACCACACCTGTCCAACACCTGTTTAACCTGTCCATCTGCGCAAGCTAGCCAAACTTATTAGAAATCAAAAGACAACAGAGGCAAACCAGTGGGAGCCACATTTCAGAGTCTGGATAATTTCAGATGACAAAACAGAAGCTATATGGCAGCGTTTCAATGTGGAAATCCTCTGAACACATAAATCCCTGGACCTAGAAATTTCATATCCACTCGCGATAAACCCTGAGCCCTTCAAATGGACACTTTAGAGAAAGCAGTTTACAGCATTTACAGAAAACCCTTCACAGCTAATTCACATGAAATGGGGAACTTCAGCAAAAATGCGGCTTGTAACATCAAAACTATTAGAAACTTTAAAGAAGCTATATGTGACTCTGGACCACAAAACTAGTCTTAAGTCGCTTGGGTATATTTGTAGCAATAGCCAAAAAAAAACATTGTATGGGTCAAAATTATCGATTTTTCTTTTATGCCAAAAATCATTAGGATATTAAGTAAAGATCATGTTCCATGAAGATATTTTGTAAATTTCTTACCGTAAATATATCAAAACTTAATTTTCGATTAGTAATATGCATTGCTAAGAACTTCATTTGGACAACTTTAAAGGCGATTTTCTCAGTATTTAGATGTTTTTGCACCCTCAGATTCCATATTTTCAAATAGTTGTATCTCAGCCAAATATTGTCCTATCATAACAAACCATACATTAATGGAAAGCTTATTTATTCAGCTAATTTAAAAAAATTGACCCTTATGACTGGTTTTGTGGTCCAGTGTCACATATCAGCACGTACATGATGCACTGCAAAAAATCATTTAACCAGTATTTTCCTCTTTTTTTTTTTTTTAGCAAATATCTAAACATCCTTAAAAACATCCTGGATACATTTACTTAGGAAGAAAAGTGTTTATGCCTGGAAAAAAAGGAAAATACAGTTAATTAAAATTACAATTGGGGTTAGCCACGGAATCAAAGTTTCCACAAAAATAATAAGCAGCAAAAACTGATAATGAAAATCAACACTGATAATTAGGAATGTTTCTTGATTTCATGATCTCAAAAAATAACATATTACAATGATTTCTTAAGGATCATGTGACACTGAAGGCTGGTGTAATGGCTGCTGAAAATTCAGCTTTGTCATCACAGGAATAAATTACAATGTAAAATATAGAAAGCTGTTATTTTAAATGGTAATACTATTTCACAGTATTACAGCTTTTAATATATTAATTGTAATAATATTTCTCAATACTGTTTTTAATGTATTTTTGTTCAAATAAATGCAGCCTTGGTGCAAATACCTTTTAAATATATGCCTTTTATATATATTTTTTGGATTTGAATGGCTCCCAAAGTTGTGATTAATTTCTCAAATTCTGCATTCTGACCTTGAGTCTTCTTTACTTTGTATTGTGTGCTTACAGTAGTCAGGTAATGACCAACGACTTGGCAAGGAATGAGGAACTGAATGAAGAACAAAAGTTCTAAAAGACTCTAAATTAGAATTTGGCCCCGAGCCCTTTGAACTGTCAGTAGAGATTTATATTCCATTTGAGCAAGGAGACATTGTACACTCCTCAGGAAGCCCAGGGAGATCCTAGCATGCATTATTTCAAATAAATCAAACCGGTCGAAGCAGTGGGCGGAGAGCATTGGGTTGAAAAAAACGTGATCAATATTTCTTACTGTGCAAACACATCTCAGATGAAAAATAGAAATGAATTCAGCCACCTCAATATTATTGCTATAAAACCTATAGAAACTGTATTCCTATAGCGCTCCCACACAAAATGACAGATCTCTCTTCTCTTTTAAATTAATGTTTACATGGTGCTTGTCAGCAGTCTTGGAGCTTCTCCAGTCCATTTGTTCTATTGCAAGTAAATTCTCTGTAATTGTGAAGAAATGAGTTTGAGCTTGCTTTCCGCCTACATGCATAAGAGCCATTGATGGGTGGAAAGCTTCGCAGTGAGAGCGTTTGATATTGCTGTGGCATCTTCCGCTAGCATTGTTCCCTTGGAAATGGATTAAAGGCCAGTATCTGTGATAACTTTAATTACATTTCATCATTTCTGCACTGTGTGATTGTGAGTGTTTGGTTTGCACAGGATTACAGTAAACAAACCCCATAGACAAGAGTCATTGCTCATTTGACCCTTCTAATGCACTTCTGTTTCTGTCTGTCTCGCTGTTTTGACCATCTGTTTCTCCATATTGTGCGGCCCATCGCTTCCGCCCGGCTGTAGACATCGCTGTTGGCCTCCCCATCGGTGTGATAATAACGTGTGGCTTGGCGCTGCTGTTGCTCACTGCATTCGTCTCCTGGAAGCTGTGCTGGGTCCCTTGGAGGAGCAAAGCCCTCTCGTCAAGTTCCACAGCCCTTGCCCCTGACGACTGCTCCTCATTTCATTTCCATCTCTTCTGCCCAGTCCTCAGCCGTCTGAGGTCACTATGGCGACTGAGAGGGAAAAGTATCCTATGGCGTCGATGGGCTTCCTGGAGGCAGCTGTTAAAATAAGTCACACCTCTCCCGACATCCCTGCCGAGGTGCAGCTCTCCATGAGGGAGCACTTCTTGCGCCGTACGCAGCGCATGCAAAGACAGGCCACAGAGCCAGCTTCATCCACCAGGTAACAGTGCCAAAAAACATCCATGAACACGCACATACACTACTGTTGAAAAGTAAGAATTTTTAATGTTTTGAATATAATATTCTAAAAACAGTAATATCGTGAAATGTTATTGCAATTTAAAATGACAATTTTATATATATTCCATTTTAATTGATTTTAAAATGGATTTTATTCTTGTGATGGCAAAGCTGAATTTTCAGCATTTCTTCCATCTTCAGTGTCGCATGATCCTTCAGAAATCATTCTAATATGCAGATTTGGTTCTCCCAGCAAAATTTAATGTATCCTTGCTGAATAAAATATATGTAAGGTAAGATGAGGTAAAAAATCTAAATTGTTGTCACTGGATAATGGTTAATTCATTAATTTTAATTTTGACATTAAAGGTTTTTATGTCTAGATGTTAATAGGGTCTTTGAGGACAAAGTAATTCAATATGTAAAAAAAAAAAGATTTTATTTTGAAGTAATTCTTGGAATTTTAATAATTATATTATTGTAATTTATTTAAATATTTTTCATATAATTTGATTACATCTTTATTCATATGATTTCATATTTTACGTTATTGACACCTTTTTAAAAAATGATATCAGATATATTTTAGATATACTTATTACAATTCAAGACACATTATTTATATAGCACTTTAAACAATACAGAGAAGGAAGTTTCAAAGCAGGAAGATAACAAATATGAGACAAATTCAATTTCTGCTGTAAAGTAGCTCTATAAAGACATTAGGGTTTAGTTTTAAATCAGTTCAGAGTTGATTTAGTTCAGTTCAATAACTGAAAAGTTCATCAATTATGAAACAAGTACAATTCAGCTATAAGCAGCTCTACAGGAGGCAATAGTGTCGTTAGTCAGCTCAAGTCAGTTTAATGTTGATTTAATTCAGTTCAGTAACTGTTAAAATGTTTCAAAATTCATCATTTATGAAACAAATTGGATTGAGCTATAAAGCAGCTCTACAGAAGAAAATAGTGTCATTATCTAGTTCAACTCAGTTCAAGTTTTGTTCTCATCCAATCGAGTCAGTACAGTCAAATACTCACAGAGTAATAATGAATAGTGAATACTAAGTGTTATTACTGAATATTAAGTATTTGGGAATTCTGTGAAAGATGGGAATGAAACACGTTTAAAAAGGAAGCTTCAAGATAGGGGCCATTTTACCCCTTTCATGACTTTCAGTTACGCAACAAAATTACTGAATATGTTCATTTATTTCGCGGTCATCTCTAAATATGTTACAATTTAATAGTAACTGCGCACTGTTCTTTAGAGGGGCATCTTTCCCCTTTTCACCATTTTTTATACATTTTCAGCCTGTGTCTGCAGCCATTTACGCACCCGGTGCTGCATACACATTTACACATCTCATTAAAAATATGCAGCATTGCATACACCTGAAAGAAATGCATACTATGAATCACACTGTCAGAGCATTCACAGTAGGACTCAAAAGGCATCATCAATCACAAATAATACCCAATAACAGAATCTCCCAGAGACATCACAGAGCAGATGAACACTGACACCAACAAGAGAAGTGTAAAAATATTTATATTTGAAAAGAATATTGCTGATGATGCATAAATATTTAGAGGAGAGTAAAGTCTTTCATCTAAGACTGCTTTGTTATTTTATGCCTTCAATTATGTATTTCAGACTCACTTCAGGGCAAGTTTTTAATGTTTAGCTGCTCCATAATCCCTGGAACCAAGACAAGTTCTGCTCATGCATACTTGATTCATTTGGGGTAGTTCCAGGACACTTAATTACAGCACTGTACTTGTCCACTTGAAATTAAATATTTGTCATGTACGATTTGCCCATTAAGGAGTAATATTTAATTGAGCTTCAGTATTTGGCTGCTCTTGAAGATTTTTCCACTGCTTTCTGTTAGTGGTTTTATTCATATTCATGAGTTAACTACACCAGCATTCATTTTAACACTCCTTTTGAGAACAACTGTTACATAATGAGTGAAAGAAATGCTTTTTTGTCCTGTACATAGCATTAGCATAGCAGGTTTGTCTTTACAAGAATGAAAGGGCCAAACTGGTTAATTGGAATGGGTAACCACACAATATTGGCCATGTACCATGTATTTTATGGGACAGGAGATAACAAACCTTTTGATGGCAAAGACTGTCAAATGTGAAGGACCTCCTTCTTAAAATATAAAGGCAGCTCAGTATATTTTCACGTATGAAGATGTGTTGTTTGCTACGTTCAATAATTGGCTTTTATATTGCAATTGTTATCTGTGTAGACAGTATATATGTTTATATATATATATATATGAAAAGAGTTCAGATGCAAAAGCCTCTAAGTACGTCTGACTTTTTTTTTTTTATTAGCATTTCTTTCTGGCTACTATATGCATAGGTTTCTATGTAAGTACTGGTACTTCTGAATGGGTTGAGGCTGGGATTTAGCGCATTTGAAGTGAAAGTACTTGATGAACATATACGATGTGTGGAGAGCATTCACTCAGTATCGTTATGTACATTAATGAGGAAAAAAAATTAACTTAAATGATTTTAGCAAATGGCTGCAATATAACAAAGAGTGAAAAATTTAAGGGGGTCTGAATACTTTCCGTACCCACTGTATATATTTATTTATTTATATTAGAGATGCCACAATTCTCAATAAAATATTGAACCGTTCGGTAACATTCACTGTTCAACACGTGCTTGTGAACTGCGTTTTTTTTCTTTTTCCAGTTTTGCTTTTCTGTGAGTTTACACGCTGAGATGAGGAAACGCCTCCCCGCTTATATCGTGCATTTGAAAAAGCAACACACACCAAACATCTTCCACTGTAATGAGAAACGTTTCTAAACCTGCTGTCCAACAAAAGAGAACATTATGACATATTTTTACTCCACAACATCAAACGAGTGTTTGAAATAATTTCCTTTTGTGATCTGATGTGGCTTCTTATTACAGAATGAGGCAATACATGTAATAAATGTAGTAAAGCCTATGTCGATTAGCAGTGGATTATAAATATACTTACACATTATGAAAATACTCAAGATGGCTTGAAGAAAACAGATAAACCATATATTGTCACAGTCGAGTGTTTATTGTCTTCATGTTTCATCATTCAAAATGTTTCTATCATCTTTTAATTCAGTTACAGTGATTGCTGGATGCCATTGTTCATATTAGGGATAACACTGAAGAGAAACATTTTCAATTCAAATTTATATTAAAAACAAGTGTTTTTTTTACACATTTTTATGTGACCCCTGTATTTAAAAAACAAAACTTGCCTTGGGCAGCCGTTTAGTTTGTAATCCAACTTTTTCTGAACACTCATCAAATCCCTCATGCTACTCTTTCTCTTCTTTATCTCATTTTTCCAGGCATAGTTCCTTCAAACGTCACCTTCCCCGTCAAGGGAGTCTGGACCTGGGATATGACTATGATGTGGATGAGCAGCCAACCAGCATTGGCCGTATCAAGCCTGAACTCTACAAGCAAATGACCACAGAGAACGATGAATCTGGCAATAGTAAAGGTGGCAAAAACTGCGGCAAAATCAACTTTTCCCTCCGCTATGACTATGAGAACGAGATGTTACTTGTTAAGATACTCAAGGCATTTGATCTCCCAGCCAAGGATCTTTGCGGCAGCTCCGACCCATATGTCAAAATCTACCTGCTGCCAGATCGGAAGCAGAAGTTCCAGACACGAGTCCATCGTAAAACGCTTAACCCCACATTTGACGAGTCCTTCCAGTTTCCGGTACCCTATGATGAGCTTCCCGTCAGGAAGCTCCATCTCACTGTTTTCGACTTTGACAGGTTCTCACGGCATGATATGATCGGGGAGGTCATACTGGACAATCTGTTTGAAGCATCTGATCTCTCAAGGGAGACCTCCATCTGGAAAGACATTCAGTATGCTACCTCTGTAAGAGAACCCTGCTGCTCTCTTTTCTTTTGATGGGTTTGCCAAATCATGATAGAACAAATTCTGCTGGTTTTTAAGTCTATTTTTTTAAGGGGAGAGGTGTATAGTAAGTATGCTCAGATATGTATTGATCACACACTGATCAGGTTATGTAAATGAATATACAATAGGATCCAAAAGTACAAGACCACATTTCTAATACAAATAGTTCATTATAACTTAAATTATAAGCATAAAAATTGAGTAAAATGTTGAATTGTAAAATGTAAAATAAAATGTCATAACGTTTTAGTATTTGGTTTGAGAACATCTAACCAGGTGTACAAAGAAGTTCACATTATCAATTTCACAAATTTGCTTATTTGTTTGGTGATCGAATAATTTCCGAATCTTTCTTGTTTATTTCTCAAATCTTCAGATTTTCTTTCCAGGTTCAATTAGATTTATTATTAAATTTTAGATATAAATTGGTCACCAAACAAATAAGCATATATATATATATATATATATACTACCGTTCAAACGTTTGGGGTCAGTATTTTGATTTTATTTTATTTTTTTAATTTTTCAAAAATTACAGTACATTGTTACAAAAGATAATTTATTTCAAATAAATTTTATTCTTCTGAAATTTCTATTCATCTATGAATCCTGAAAAATATCACCGTTTACACAAAATATTAAACAGAACAATTTTTCAAGATTGACAATAATAATAAATGTTTCTTGAAAATTCCACTTTGCCATAACATGAATAAATTACTTTGAAGTATTTGACAATATTATAGTTTTTATTGTATTTTTGATCAAATACATGCAGCCTTGGTGAGCATAAGAAACTTCTTTCAAAAACATTAAAAATCATACTGACCCTGACCTTTGAATGGTAAGATTTTCTATGCGGTCTTAGACTTTGGACCCCACTGTATCACAAGATAATATAAACCTGGTGAATCAAGCCTGAAAAATATTGGTCATCTGCAGCATTCTACACAAATAGTTTAATTTTGGTTGGCGAGAGAAGGAAGGATCCTGAAACCTCAGCAAGTGCTCTTGATATTGCACTGCTCAGACAGTTTGTGCAGATTAAAAAAATCCATTGACTCTAAATAACAAGGCCATTAGATGCCAGCTAAGGTATGTGAATTAGCTTGTTGCATTATTGACATGATCTGTTAAAATGCAGTCACAATATTCAACACGTTCTCTGCTGTACACCTGTTAATGCTAAGACAGCCAAATTAATTAATGAGAGTTCTACCCTACCCTCATTAACATACAGATAAGGTATTAAATGACACATGAAGATGACTGACACATGCTGATTGTGTATGTGTGGACAAAATAATTGCCTAATTTTCGTAACGGCCACTAATAAGAGGTGCTGCCAATCACAACACAATATTAAACGCTTAACAAAATAGGTCCTGAGGTCAGCTGATCACTCCATAATGGCAAGCTAAATGAACTTCAACTGCTCCTCGATGAGTCTTATTTCTCTCTGTTTTCTAGATTTACAGCTATTCTCAGAGGAGCGATTCAATATACCTGTGGTTATTGCTTTCGTGGCAGGAGGCTGGCTGCCC
The DNA here is from genome assembly GCF_001515605.1 of Sinocyclocheilus anshuiensis. Lineage (NCBI taxonomy): Eukaryota > Metazoa > Chordata > Actinopteri > Cypriniformes > Cyprinidae > Sinocyclocheilus > Sinocyclocheilus anshuiensis. Next base: position 2,318,135 of record NW_015540838.1, on the reverse strand, counting down.
CTTGAACAAAAGCACACACTCTATTGCACTTGGCAGGAGATTTGAATCTGGAACTCAAAGCGCCTCTTTGCAAAGCTATCAAAAGGGGTAGATCACTCAAAAATTAAAATACGATAATAGTTTATGCAATCTAAAGTCATTTCATACCTGGATTATATTCTTTTTGAAGACAAAAAGAGATGTTAGGCAAGATGTTAATGCTGCTTTTTTCTATAAAACACAAGTTCATAGTGACAAAGGACTCTCAAGATCAAAAAATGACAAAAAGAACCATAAAATTATCATAAAAGTGATTCATATGACTCATGTGCCATATTCAAGTCCTCTGAAGCAATACAAAAGCTTTGTGTAAAAAAAATTGGATATTCAAATTTGTATTGTTATTCAAATACAACTTTCAAATACAATGCAAGTTAATAATGACTATAGAGACTCTCAAGTTCAAAAAACGATAAAAGCACATTCTTTTTCAATTGTTCTTCAATTATGCAGTTTGAATATGTACATTTATTAAAATTTTGTGTCGAGATTTTGATAATAGGTCACCATTCGCTTTAATTGAAAAGAAAAAAGGACATAAAAATACTGCTATATTTCTGTTTTTGTATTTCACGGAACAAAAGCACAGGTTTGAAATAACAATGAGTAAATGATGACAGAATTTTAATTTTGGGGTGAACTGTCCCTTTAATTGATGCCAACAGACAGTGAAAAGCGCTGACATTGCCAGGTGGACTTGGGACAGAAGGATATTTACTAACTCATTTAGTCACTTAATGAGCTCAAGGACTAAAATAGAGTAAAGCTTGAAGGAATTTGGTTCTGGCCAAAAAAATAGAAAAATTGTTTTGCATAACCCTAAAACATTCACTGTGGTCCCACATCATCACTCTTTTGGAAATCAGGCTTAATCTTAATTACTTGAGTTTATTTATTTAACAAAAACACTTTTTATCCTGTGCCATAATGTTCAGTAAAGTTCTTACTTAAAGTTTACTTGCTTTACAAATACTTTTCTGAGACATTTTTTAATGGTCAAGCTTGCATTTACCCATTCATCAATCCACTTTAAAACATCCCTATATGATACTGAAACACAACCTGCAAATAATCACCTTAGAGGGCTAGAGAGACATTAAGCCACAAGTAGGGGAGTCATGGAATATTGTCCATCAGAGAAAGGCTTACTGAGCTCATTTAAAGTGATTAATATTTACACTATAGTCTTAATGCCGCTGAGAGGATGACGCTAACACACTAAATCCAGCACTGTCAGATAGCATACTTCTCCTTTGCATTGCACACACTTAACTTTCAGACAAAGTGGGTGGTCTTGAAAGTCTAAAAATGCCATAGTTCTAATGCATTGCATTGACATTTTTTGGGATACATTTGTTTCATCTTGATAGACCTAAAAGAACCCAGCTTGGATCAGCTGTGAGGAAAATGATGGACCTTGTGCCCTGATGGAAAGGCTGAAGTGTTTAGGAGTGTTACAGTTTAATTAACAGTTTGCTGGAGTGGTGTCCAGGAGAGCAGCACGGCTTGGAGAATCGCAACAACTAATTGGTCGCCGTGACTGTATCTGTCCAAACAGGACTCCCTTAGACCTCGATATTGAGTCACAGGATTATTAAACCCAACCTTCACAGTCAAAATGCCAAACCACATCCTCAAATGCCAATAAAGAACTTCTCGCAGCACTAGCTTTTAGCATAAAACTATGGCAAAGTGACGACATCCTATTGATAGAGAATCTTTCTCTGTTCAAGCATTGTGATTATTTACAAAAGCAAATAATTAATGGTACAATATCAGTACTGATGAAACGATTCCTCCACTTAAAAAGATTTGTTCAAAAATGTAGATTTGTTCACGAAACGAAACACCGCTGATGATGAGTAGCCATATCATTGGTACGTTTTTATAGAAGCCCATTTCCACAACATAAAAAGCATGCTTTGGTAAATCTTAATTTGGACATGAAACATTGTAATTATGAGATAAAACGCTAAATTATGAGATAAAAATCATAGTTATGGCATAAAAAGTCATAATTATGACAAAAAGGTAAAAGAAAGACTTTTTAATCCTAATTTCAACATGTCAGTTTTGACTTTTGTCATAATTTTGTCTTTTCATAGTCATTTTTCTCATATTTTCAACTTTTTATGTCAAAACTACCACTTTTATCTCATAATTTTGTCTGTTCATTGTCATTTTTTCTCATATATTCTACTTTTTATGTCATAACTATGACATTCTATTTCATAACTACCACTTTTATCTCATAATCATGATTCTTTATGTGTCAGAAATGGGTCTCTGTACTTGATCTTGACCACGAGTGATGCTGGTGGAACAGTGTCTGCTCTAATAGTGTCTGCCTCTAGAACATTATTGCACAATTACTGTCTGTTTTTATCTCTGTTATCTGGTGCTATGGAATCGAAAAGATGACCTTTATAACAAAATGTGCCAATACATCATGCTACATTGATTTGTGTGTGTCTGTGTGCGTGTATCTATCTAACAGGAGAGCGTGGACCTTGGGGAGATCATGTTCTCACTCTGCTATCTACCTACGGCAGGCAGATTAACACTCACTGTCATCAAGTGCAGGAACCTAAAGGCAATGGACATTACAGGATACTCAGGTAGCATTTCAAATCTCACCGGCCTTCCATTCACACTGAATATTAAAATGGCTCAATAAAGATATCCAGCATTAATTTCCAGTCTTCTCATCTGACAGTCTCGTCAACTTCAAGTTTTCGTTAGAGGTTTAATTAACTGAAACTAGTGCATACTACAATAATAAAAAATAAAAGCTCAAACTGCAAATGTGAAATTAATAACAGCTATATGAGCTGAAGTGATAACGATGTTCTTTCTGAGCAGATCCTTATGTGAAAGTATCCCTCATTTGTGACGGAAGACGTCTGAAAAAGAAGAAGACCACAACAAAGAAAAACACCCTGAATCCCACTTATAATGAGGCCGTTATCTTTGACATCCCTCCTGAGAGCATGGACCAAGTCAGCTTGCACATCTCGGTCATGGACTATGACCTGTACGTAACACAAACAGCTATTTCTCATTTTTATACTGAAATTTAAAGGGACAGTTTAACCAAAAAAAATGACAAAAAAAAAGAAAGAAAAGAAAATTCTTTGTTCTACTGAAGCTCATTTGGCACATGTTCCTTTCCGCGCTCGTTTGACTTGCGCCTGGCGGTGAGGCGAAGTTGAAGTACGCGTCTGAAAATTGTCCCATTTGATGTGGTCATAAAGAGATACGGTGGTGCCGCGTCTTAATAAATGCATTTCTTGTCAAGAAAAAAACTGCAGTTTTGAGTGGGGTGGCCAAAGGGGTGGCTAAGCTTAGGTCAGTGGTGGCCACGGCCACTCCTGGCTCCACCCCTGCCCTCAGGCCATCCAAGATGTAGATGAGTGTGTTTCTTGGAGAAGAATTTTAGCTTTACATCACATTACATCACCAATGGATCCTCTGCAGTGAATGGGTGCCATCAGAATGAGAGTCCAAACAGCTGATTAAAAACATCACAATAATTTACAAGTAATCCATCAATCCATCCAGTCCAGTCCAATCCACACCATCTATTAATATCATGTGAAGTGAAAAAACTGTTTTAAAGAAACAAATCCATTATCAAACCGTTGTTTCTGGTCAAAATATGAGTTCATAATCCATAATAATGCTTCCTCCTGTGAGCATTGTCATCTCACATCAAAATGCACCAATATATTTGTTTAGAACTGACAACATTTGCACTGTAGAAAGCAATATTATGGATAAATATCTTGATGGATTTATTACAAACACGTTTGTAGATTACTTGCATTACTGGATTATTGTGATGCTCTTATCAGCTATTCGATCTCTCATTCTGACGGCACCCATTCACTGCAAAGGATCCGCCGGTGAGAAAGTGATCTAATGCTTATGTAATGCTAAATTTCTCCAAAACAAACTCATCTAAATCTTGGATGACCTGAGGAAAAGTAAACAATTTTTTATTTTTAGGTGAACTATTCCTTTACATTAAAGGGATATACCAATGTTTAGATAATTCCGTAACAAATGATTAATTCTTTCAGGGTGGGGCACAATGAGATAATTGGTGTGTGCCGTTTGGGCAGTGGTGCTGAAGGTTTAGGTAGAGACCACTGGAATGAGATGCTCGCATACCCCCGTAAGCCAATTGCACACTGGCACCCCCTGCTGGAACCTAAGAAATCAGAAAAAGAGGTAAGTAACCTCACTCCAGCACATGTACATACAAATGTGAGGGGTAGATATAATAACCCTCTGAATTTGTGTTTATATAGAACTAAGAACTAAGTTTTTCATATGCAAATTGCATTTCCAGAATTCATTTCTGACTAGTCACCGATTTTTCTTTGTAAACATTCAAATCCCTCTAGTCACATGCTCACACTTGTACTGTGCTTTATGAATAATACATGAGTAGAATATGTCAGTGCTGATTTTATTAACACACTGAAATTCTGTCCCCTTTCTGGCCTGTGGTCAAAAGTTAATCATGAGGGGAAAAAAATTGTATTTGGCCCTATGCAAATGTTAGGTTACACATTTTGGTCTCTTTGTTTATTTTAATTATATTTTTGTTCTGTTAAAAATGATTAATATGCAGTTTTAATAATGTCTTTGTTTTGAACAAACTTACATCAATTAATTAAAATTAATTAAAAAAAAAAAACTGTTTCATTTGAGGTCCTGTCTGGGCATCTATGAATTGTGATTGGGCGTGATGTGGCCGCATGCTCTTTAACCTGAATATGTAATTAAGTATGCCTATAAACAAAGGTTTATACAGACTGTAAATCATTGTTTTTGGTAATTAAAATGGGTTATAGTTGTGTTTTCAGCACAGGTTTTTGTTATCTACACTGTTTTGAGTACTTAATTTCTTTCTAACAGTGCTCACATTGTCAATTTTTATACTGAATAAATTAGTGTCAGGGGTTGCCAAGTCTGCAGTTTTCCAGTGCAATTGGGGTACATTTAAACTGTTGTCATAGGTTAGAGGTTTGACATATCACATAAATTGTATTTGACTGACATATGCTTGTATTGAAATGTTTTACTCATATTCCACCAGTGATAATACTAGTGCTAGATGATGAGTTTTGTCTGAGACCGGCACTGGTAGGGACCTTAGAGCTCCTTCATGAAAACCGACTTTATTAATATATAGTGATTTTCAATTTGCAATTGCATATAATGCATAACAGTGACTGTAAAACATGTATTTAAGGTATGGGAGTGACATATTTTGAGTTTTGATATAGGTATATAGTTTTGATATAGGGTATAGTATAGTATATAGTTTTGATATAGTTTTGATATAGGGTCATAGGGTCACGCAATTGCGTATAATGCATAACAGTGACTGTAAAACATGTATTTAAGGTATGGGAGTGACATATTTTGAGTTTTGATATAGGGTCATTGATATAGGGCTAGTTTGGTCTATTTTTAATTGGCCATTGGGCTAGTTTTGTTACATAGACCTGGCAACCCTGAATAGTGTACCAATTTTCTGCTAGTAAAAAAAAACTATATTCAACAAAGGCTAATTCTCTTTTTGCAGCTGTATTACATTGTAAAATGCTAATAATTGCATAAAACATGGGAAAAATCAGGTTGGAGATTAGTTAAGTTGGTTAATTTGTACCCTTGTGTGCAGTTTGCTTAAGTAGAACATGATTAGATGTTATTGGATTTGCTTGCTTTGCTTTGTATAATTGAAAAAATATTTATTATTTAAAAAAATTATTCGTGTTTTTATATATCTATTTATTTACTTATTATAGAAAACAATTAGCTAAAAAATAATGAGTATGTTTAACTTGTAATATAACGTTAGATGCATCAATTTCATGCAACCACAGTTTGAAATCCACTCTTCTGAGCAATTTTTGCGATCTATAGGGTGCAGCTCTTCTACTATAACAATAAACTGCTCTATAATGCTCTCATTGATGGGTTTTTCATATATCTTCTCTTACAGTGGAAAGCTAGAACGGCCAGTTTTGACAGTCAGGGGTCCTGTCCCTCCCCCAAACCTCCTGCCAGCCCTTGATCAGAGCCATATGTAAAACTACAGGCTTGGCATCCTCCGTTTGTCACTCTGATGAAAACGGCAGCCCTGCTATTTCCATTTTCTCCCATAGGTTGTTTTAGATGGTTCCCAAACACTGATCTAAGATCCTGCTGTCTTTGCCCTGATGTTCCTCATGTTCCAGTCCGTACAATCCTCAGTCAGTTCTTGGGAGTGCTGTACAAACCTCTGTACCTAGAATATTCTACAAAGCCAACGATGTGCTCCTAGAATAGCTTGGTATCGTCAGCGGAGATGTTTCTTTCCAATATGAATTTTCCTGAAGCATCTGAATTCCGATGCGGTGTTCTGCAAGCGGTCTACAAGCAAACAGAAGTTTCTGCACAACACTGCAAGGCTCTTTGTAGATGGCTCTTGTCAGATCTTAAGACTTTGAAAGTAGGATCAACTATTGGAAGTACTAAGAATGAGTTCAGAAAGGATACAATTTTGAGGGAAAGGACAATGTTTTGTTTGAGTGAGAAAATAGAAGGGAATGGATTTGTCATGTGCTGTATACTAAGAACAAACCATTTTCTCTGTCAAATCCTTGTGTGAAACCTGTGTGAAGGTACACGTTTTATGAAGAATATTGAAATATTTATCAGTTTATAGATGTTATATAAATGTTATGTGTAAAAAGAGTCTAAATTTATCAGAGCACAACAAATTTTTCCTATCCATTAATTTCTTGCCAAAACAAAGACGGTTTACATGTAAAGTTCCTGTTCACACACAAAAACACATCACATGTAGCTGAATAAATTTATGTGGTTACATTAATATTCATCGGTGAGTACAAAAGTGGACATTTAAGGTAAAAGTGCTGAAATATTCACAGAGATCTGATTTGATTTATGTGGGTTTTATTCAGTTTATATAATAGCATTTAAAGAAGTACAGATGCAGTTCTGTATCTCAGTAGCACTGCTTTCAATAGCAATTCAATTCCTCTTTGAATCCTCCTGCTGTTTCAATCTACTGCTGTTTGACATCTCATTCATCTTTTAGCATGAAATTTCATTGTGAGTTAAATTGGACTGTCAAAGTTTTACGTATTTTGACATATTGTCTGGGAAATTGTCTTGAGTAAACAATGTAGGCTCAAATTTATAAAATTTATTCATATTCTGTACTGTATAAAAGAGCAGGGATAACATTACAGCATAAAATTATAGGTGATTAACTAACATTCATCTTCAGATTAATATTTGTATTTGCTTGTTTGATTTGACTTCAAATAATGGTAACACTTTATAATAACTTTCATTTATAAATCATTAACAAACATTATATAATGCTTAACATATCATTAGTTAATATATATTCACGTAGCTAGAAATATGAGATGATGTTCTTGTTAATGTTTATTAATGAACTTACTAAACATTACCTAATGATTAACATATGATTATTTAATATGTTGGTCTTTGTTTGTTGTCTATTTACACATCTTAACAAATAATCTATTAATTATTTGTTCATGTTTTTGCAGTACCCAATCTAAAGTGGAAACTACTCATCATTTGCAAATGTTTATAAATATTTACTAATCATTAATACCTTTATGAACAGTCATCTCAATGACAAAAAGTGTTCGAAAGACCTGAATTTGCCCTATTCAAACACTTTTACTAATCATTTATTAATAATTTGTTCATGTTTTTGCAGTAGCCAATCTAAAGTTGAAACTAATCATCATTTGTTATCATCAGCTGTTATATAAGTGATAGGAGGTGGTGGAGGGGGACAGAGGAGAGAATTGCAAGTTTATAAACGATTACTAATCATTTAGAATCTTTATGGGCATTGGACTTTTAGCTACTGTAACAAGGTGTGTGTAAAGGGTGGCTGGTTAAGTTTAGCTAAATGCTTGCTAAAGACATAACAGATTGTAATTTTGGTGTAATGTAATGTTTTTAGTGCCTCAACACTCACATTAGTACTCTTCAGTATATCATTAAACAGGATCTTCCTTGAATCATAAATAAACAATTATAATAATTATAATAATCAAATTGACCCCTGTACACTGTTGACCCTTTAACCAACCCTTAAACCTTACATACCACTAAACCTGTCCCCAACCTTACCCATATCACACGTCAATAGCAGCAAAAGTGTTGGTCATTTTATAACATCTGTTAAAATCATTTGTAGATTTTCAATAAGCGCTTGATCATATGGAATTGAAAGTTTAATGACATTTGTAAGTATTTTAACTTACAGGAAATAATGATTTGTTTGAACATTATCTAATAAGTTTAAAGTTTATTAGCAAACATTAACAAGCACATTATCTCACGTTTCTAACTCTTTGAATATATAATGATCCATTAAGCATTATTTAATGCTTGTCAATGATTTAATAATGAAAGTTATTATAAAGTGTTACCAAAATAATTATTTGTAGAAAACAGGGATATTTGAAATAATGTGAATTAAATAGGGAATTAATTATCTGTATAACAATGCAATTTAATGTATAACTGTCAACTGATCAGTTTCTTTAAATAAAAAAAGTAATGCCATTTTACCCAAGAATAATTGTTGTACTATCCAACAAAGCTAAACAGAGCAATCAAAATAATAATATTACTCTTTGAATTTTAATGTCATAAATGATTTAACAAAATTCAAGTCTTTCAATGCCCGCAATATTTTGTTTGTCCCTGTGGTTTCTATCTTTTTGTATTACATGGTTATTCATTCATAAACACAATTTAACTTGGAATTTCAATTTAACAGAGAACCCCTGCTAAATTATGATTACTGTAGTTAATATTTCTCCTGTCATTAAAAAATAAACAATAAATAATAAAACGTACTGCAGATGCTGGAAACGAATGCCAAAGTCCTTCCCTTCAAAGTCCTGGACATATGTTTCAAATAAAAAAAGAGAGAAAAGTCAATGCATGTACAAATGCACAGGAGATGACCCTTGATAGAGACAACCTACTATGCAGGAAGTTTGTTGTCACAGATTGTGGGCACAGCTCAAGATACCAGATCAATGACTTTACACTGATCTCCATTTGGTGTTGCTGAAATATCTTAAAATATACATGGCACTTGGGGCTAGTTTTACATCATGTCCTCCATCATCTCCTAGGGTATCTGTTAAGCTTTAAATATTTCTATATATTAAAATAGATGTAATATTTTAACAGAATCTTTAAAAATTCCAAGTTAACTTGTTGAAGAAATGGTTGTGACAAAGTACAACTTTTTGGTCCTGTTTTTACAATATCACAATGTTGTAATACTCAGATAACATAAAGTGTTTCTGTAGGTGAATGTAAAGTTAATAAGGTTTAGATCTGGTTCTTTACCTCACTTACTCTTGTGTGCTGGTGTTTTAACAACCTGTTTTTGCCCCCTTGTGAATCTGAAAAACTTTCTAATTTTGTATTGATCATTTGTACTTGCAATATAACTTGTAATGTTTGAAGAGGTTCTTGTATTTCAAAAATGCCAAAATAAAATGTTGGTTCAGCCATTTCAAGGATAGAGTTGCTTCTTTTCAGTCTTGTGAATATCCAATCACAAAAAGTGTGTTAGCATTGATCAGTCAGTTATTGAGACGAATTATTGTCTCATATTTTAATATGTGCAACAAAAGCAATATATCTGTGTATTCTTAAAGGTAAAGGATTAGTTCACCCAAAAAAAATGTAATTTTATCATCATTTACTCACCCTCAAGTTGTTCCAAAACCTGTATGACTTTATTTCATTTATTTAATTATTTAGCCGAATGCTGTTGATCATTTAATAACAATGGACGGGAGCAAAGAAACAAAACCATAATAAAAGTGGTTGTATTGTATAGTACTATAAAAGAGATTATATTACAAGTCTTCTGTCTTCTGAATAGTTTTATGTGAGAAACAGGCCTACATTTAAGTTATTTAAAATCAATTCTGTACTGCAGAAAAAGAGCAGGATTCAAATTAAAGCATAAAATTACAGGTAAAACTAACATACATTTTCATATTTTATTCATATATTTTATTAGTTTGTTTCCTTCAGATTCATGTTTTATTAAAAGTCATATTATAGCTTGTGTGAGAAAAAGAGCCAAATTAAAGTTGTTTAAAATAAACAGACAATCTTTCCCTTCAGTGAAGCAGTCAACTGCTGCAACTGAATCATTGAATCAGTGATTTGAACTTGAGACCAGGTTCAATCATGAACAAATCATTCAGACCGGTTTTGTGAACTGGATCAACCAATTCATTTCAAAGTTCTGAATCAGAAGAAAAACATTAATTGTGTCCTTTTTGAAGCACAAAAAAGCCTTAGAAGAAATTAATCCATACAGACTTGACAACATGAAGGTGAGTAAATAATGGCAGGATTTTCATTTTGAGTAACTATCCCTTTAGGAAAATCACAAACTTGTCATTTGTACCCAGGAACATACAGACGTTTAAGAACTAAAAAAAGAGCCACTATTCCTCAGGTGGTGGCATAATCGCCCATAACTTCTTCTTCAGCGCTAGTTTATACAGAATCTGGTACCCATCATCCCAGGCATAGAGCTGCCGCTCCTCAGGATTGTATTTGAGGCTGGAATGGGCCCCGTAGCGCCTGGGGAAATAAATCAAAGGTGCCTCTCCGCTGCTTACCATGTCATTCACATCAAACACACACTGCACACGCGAACGACTCGGTGGCTTGGTGTTGTAAACCACATAGACCGTTCCGCAGACAATAAAAGCAGCTTCAGCGTTGTTTCTTGGACATGCTGTGTCCCACATCTGCTCTATATCCAGTGAATCTATATCCATCTTAGCAAGATTAATAGTGTCTCCAGCCGGATACAGCGCCCATAGCCCATCCTCATCCGCCACCAGGTCCACCAGCGTCTCTGGATTGAGCTGGTAAACCGGTCTGCGATCGTCCATGGGAAGAACTGCGTTGTCTGCAACCGAACCGTTCTTGAGGTCATACTTGATAACTTGGAGCTCTGAACTTTCACTGACGTAATAGAGAAAGCCATCGTAGGCTGCATGACCGGTCCCGTTCCAAGCGGTGGGCACAGTGATCTGCTTGCCTTTAGATACACCTGATGATGCTGAGAGCTCTCGCACGGAGTTGAACTCGTACAGTGTGTTGTCGGACGTGCCGTTGAAGACGTAGACTTTTGCTGACCTGGCATCTTTGGTCCAGACACCTTTTGGGCTTCCCAATCTCTTAAGGATCTTCATTGCTTTTAGACTGGATACAATGTTTACGCACACTGACGATGAAAACAAGCATGATTAATGTCAACGGGAAGCATCCTATGATTAATATGGCAAACTTTGAAAGCAATTTATACAGACTGCTTAGTTCGCACAAACACTGGAAGACAGTTTTATGAAAAATGAAGCCAAGTTTGTTAATTTAAACCCTTTTTTTTTACGTTATTAAAGAAATAAACCTAGAAAAATGACATTTTAAGCCTCCAGCAGTGAAAGATCCACCCTTAAATGTAATGTCTGCTGTTATAAATATGTAGGCTAGGGAGGATTGTGTGCAGCTTATCAAGGATAATTGTTAATACTCTTCATTAATACACAGGCCGTTGGGAACTATTTCGAAGACACAATTTATTGAAACGGTTTGGGCTCCAATAGATTCTTCTGTCATGATTTGTCACATTTTGCAGCTAAAATTCTATTTAATTTAATCAATAAATTAAATTGAGACATGCTGTTTAAAAAATATAATAAAGCTTATAGCAATAATCCAATCAAGGATATGTTAATATATTTTCCTTTTTTTATTTCTCCTTCCCCCTT
>NW_015540838.1:2297584-2305649 GCF_001515605.1 Sinocyclocheilus anshuiensis | reverse complement strand
TTTTTTTTTTTTTTTTTTTTTGTTGATTCCGTTGCCAGTGCTTATCTTTGGTACAAAAATGTTTTGATATGATATACACTACTGTTAAAAAGTTTGGAGTCAGTAATACTATTTATTTATTTATTTGTTTGTTTATTTAAACGAATATAATACTTTTGTTCAGCAAAAATTCAAATAAATGCTGTTTTTATACTTTTAATCCAACAATCCTGGAAAAAAAAAAGTATCATGGTTTCCACCAAATATTGAGCAACTGTTTTCAACATAGATGATATTAAAATGTTTATTGAGCACCAAATCAGCATATTAATGATTTCTGAAGGATCGTGTAACACTGGAGTAATGCTGCTGCTGAAAATTTAGCTTTGCCATGACAGGAATAAATAATTATATATTATATTATTATTTTAATTTTTAAGAATTTATCATTAATATTATAAATTGTAATAATATTTCACAATATTACTGTTTTACTGTATTTTATGATCAAATACAGGCAGCCTTGGTGAGCAAAAGTTTTTTTTTTTTTTCAAATATATTAAAAAATCTTGCTGACTATAACTTTTGAACGGTATTGTATGGTATCTTTTGTTGCCAAAGAAATAAATAAATTAAATGGATTGGAATTTTGGATTCCGCTTTCAGTTTTAAAGTGGATTCAGCCTTGGAAAAAAAAAATTGTGCTTAGTTTTTTGTTAAACAACAACGTTGGATAAATACAGTGTCTTCCTGTATGGCATTTACTGGACTCTCCATAGTGTTAACATGGTACTTCAGTGGAGACAGATGAAGAGCCAAATGAAACACATCTACTGTACATTCATTTGCTTTGATTCCAACATACTGGATAACAAAATAGGCCACAACTCAACAGTTTCGTAACATCTAAACCACAAAAGCCAAATTAACTAATTAACTAATTAATTCCTAATTAACAGAACACACCACATGTTTCCTCTAAATCAATAAATCCATATAAGCCAAGCATTAGCAGAAACCAGGGTTTCTACCATCAAAGCAAAGATGGTCACACTGCCTGCAGCATAATCCCAATATGGGTGAGTGTAACTGGGATGCTAGTCCTCAAAAACAAAGAAATGTCTTAAATCAAAGCGCATGCTCTTGCATTGCAGCTATTACTTCTCCCAGTTTGATTTTCCAGTGTTTCAATTTTCCAGAGATAACTCCAAACCTTTCTCCCAAACTGGTCTAATGTGTAATAGTATGCTAAATTTACCTAGTCTCCCTCAACCAAGACTATGTCAAGGCTAAAGCTGAAAGTACATGATCAAAAGTTGAGCTTCAGCTGTCAAAACTCAATTCCCCCAACTCACCAGACAACTCAAAGAACTCTTCCTTCTTCCTCTCTTTGACAACCACGTCCTGTTCCACCATTTTGTCTGCTGATTTCACACAAGGCTTAGGGGGATTCTTGGTTTCAGTGTAGTCCATCTCACGCTCCACGCGGTCTACCCGTGCTCCTGCGCCCTCCATGTCTGAACGCAGTTTATCGTGCTCCTTGCCCAACTTCTCCAACTGGTCTGCAGCCTGCTGCCTGAATTCCTTTAGGTCGGAGTTGTAGCGGTTGTTCTGTTCATGCCACAATGCAATGCGTTCCTGGAAGAATGACAAACACACTAATGAGTCACGCAAATGTTTAAGATGATCACAGAGTGCAGCAAATTCTTTCCAATGATAAACTTATTCCAATGACGATTTTTCTGTCGGTTATTTAAAGGGCTGCTGGTAATAATGGTGCAGAAGTGTTGAGTAATTCTGGACAGGATGTGTTAGGCCCTTTTGCCCAGTCAAGGAAACTGTAGAGTAAAAAGCTCATTTGTTATTTGAAAGGTTTACTGCAATTGTTATCTGGACCCAGGAGATGGAGAACCTGAGTAATGTCTTGAGAGTATTTTTGAAAGGACTTGAGGGAACTCATTAAAGTACAATACATCATTTTGAACAAATTTGAAAAAAAAAAACATTGCCTCTACAATTTAGAAATTCACTTTTTTCTGCTGAGTTGAAGGAGTCAAAACTTTTTGAGACTCCCAGTTCCACATATCATTTATAATAACAACAACAAAAAAATCATTCATTTGCGACATAGTTACAACTTCAGTGACTTAATTCTATGACTTAATTCTATATTATATTTCAATGATAAAATAAACTTTAATAATAGGGTACAATGGATCTTTGACAAAAGATCATAGTTTTAAAATACAAATATATAGTGAAATATTATTACAATTTAAAACTGTTTTCTATTTTACTATATTTTAAAGTTCTTATGATGGCAAAGCTGAATTTTCAGCAGATGTCACTCCAGTCTTCAGTGTCACATCATACATCAGAAATCATTTCTAATGTGCTGATTTGATACTCAAGAATAATTTCTTACTATCAATGTTGAAAACAATTGCACTACTTAATGGTTTTGTGGAAACCATGATACTTTTTTGAGGATTTTTAACGAATAAAGTTCAAAAGAACAGTATTTATTTAAAATGTTGTATTTATTTTGTAACATTATAAATGTCTTTACTTTGATTAATTTAATGCATCCTTGCTGAATAAAAGTATATTTAAAAAAAGAAAAAGAAAACCTTACTGACCCCAAACTTTTAAACAGTAGTTTAAGATTAATTTTTCTTCAAAGTGCTTAAATCAATAAGTTGTTTTCAGCAGCTGTCAAAGAAGTTAAAAGATTTGAGGTACAAACCCCTCTTGTTGCGGGGGCTACAAAACAAATATATGCTCATACACTTCACAAAAATATATTACTATAATAAAAGTATGTGAATATGGTGCCTATTGCCATTAAATATGTAAAGCATATCACTGTGGCCACCCAGGGCTCTTTTGCTCCAGGCTAGCTGCTCTAGCTGAATTTAATATGACATGATTTTGAATCAAAACAAACTTTGTTTTGCATAAATTTTGTTGCTTCATAAATTTATTACAAAAAAAAATTTCAGTCATCATATACTTTTGGGCCAGAAAAAAACTACAAAAACAACAACAACAACAAAACACTTTTTCCGTACGAGGAGCTTTTAATCCTGTTGTACTCAACCTTGCATTCATTTCATTTTATGAAAAACACTGTTTAATATAGAATGGACTCCTGCTTATTCAAGTAATCAAGACAGACCTGTCTGCATATGATATACTGTATGTAAATTGACTGAATAAATTCATTATTCTAATGAAGTGTCTACTTAATCGCGAGTAATTATTTTGGTTATTGAATCAGTGTTAGAATTTTTCAGCTTAGCTTCACTGAGAACAAAACTGCTGAGCTAAACTATTCTGTCAATTGATGTTTCTCTGCTCTGGGGGTACAACTTTACTCCAGATAGTATACCAAAAAAAAAAGACTATGGTAAATCGACAGCACTGGCTTGGATAAACACTTTTTAATCTCCACTTCTTCATGAGTCTTTGGTCTGAGAAGTCACTGCTGTGTTGGGACGATATGTCTGAGGGACATGAGATACTTCAGGGTGTCTGTACTCTCACTCTGCACTATCACTGTTACAGATTTTACATTTTCAAGAGTTTTTGAGTGGAATAAATGTGGTGAACTCTCTAAATTGTCATAATAACACTGTTTTATCTCAGTTTTGATGTATGTCTGGAAAAGTGGATGTCTCTTTAAAATGGCTGAAAACTAGCACAAACCGTATTGAAATGCAGCCAGACAAGCCAAATTTCTCTTACCTCCATAGCGAGCATCCTGTTTTCCAAGTAGTTCATCAGACCCTGATAGTGGTACTGGCCTCTTGAACGAGCCACAGCGGTCAAGACAATGAAGAATATGGTGGCTTTCATGGTGGTTTTGGATAAGGGCCACTTTCAGGTACTCCACAAAACAAAAGAACACTCCAAACTCTGTGAGGCTGATGTGCTGCAGCTGCTTATGGGCTGTCCTTGTCCTCCAGTGAATGTGTGAGTGTTCACAAGGAGAAGGACCTGAAAACACGGACTTCCAGGGTTTCAAATTCGCTGGCTCTCTCACTTGACTGGAATGTTTTTACTAAAACTGAGGGAGGAGCCATGTATCTCTGGCCTCTCTCTGTCCTCAAAGAGAGTGTGCTTGAAAGATGAAGTCAGTGAAAAACAGTAAAAATAGTACTAATTATATAATGTATTAATTCCAATTTCTGCCGTTTTATATTTAAAGTACACTCTTAAAAATTAAGGTTTCACAGCAATGCAATAAAAGAACCATTTTGGGTTCTTTTTTCCACTACGAAGAACATTTTGTGCAATGGAAATGTTTCATGGATGTTAAAAGTTGAGAGTCTACAGATTGTTAGCTACATATGCACAAATCATATCATACTGGCAACTTTATTCAACAAATTGGTACAACAGTGGTTAAAATAGTTAAATATGATAAAACAAATGTTTTCTGATTTAAGCAACAACCCTATATCTAAATTGAATAGACATCATCCTAGTTATGCAAATACCACTGAAAGGGCACACAGTCCATTTAAAGTGAAATGCAATTGCAGATTCCTTGAATGCCCAACTGAATTATGCAAAGAGAAAATCAGTCACGTATTGCAGTTTTTGATTATTATGATTAAATCTCTTTTTGGGACCAACAAAGTAAATTTTCCTCAGTTCTCAAAGGAAAAGCTCTGAGAACTGAAGACTGTTGTTAAGAAAGAATGTGTGGTTTGACTGGGTCAACACTGAATTTTTTTAATGCTTTGTACTGAATGTTACTTTTTTTTTCTTCATTCTCAGAGGTTTAACCTTTTGTCTCTGTGCCTGTCGATTTGCTCTCCAGGTTAAGTGACTGAAGAAACTGATCTTTTGTTTTGACAGACAGATGAGCTCTATCAAGAATTCAGGCAGCCTGAGCTCAATACCAAATATCCAGGAACAAAATGTCAGAATAAACTTGTCATTACATTCTATGTTATGTCACTGAAGAAATCTAACATAAAGTGCAAGAACCTGAATAAAGAGGATCTAGGCCTACAGAGAAACAAGTACCCTTACCAAAAATAAGTATACTTCAAGTTTTATTAAGTATACTTAAGTAAAGTTCAAGTATATTTTAAAGTATACTTTATGTAGTAAGTATACAAATATCAGTGTACTAGTAGTATACTTGTAAGTGTACTATTTCAATACTCCTTGGGACTAAATTGGCCCACTTTCTAGTATATAAAAGTATACTTTTAAGTATAACAGTAGTAAACTTTGAGTACACAACTAGTTTACATCTGTGTTTTTAGTTTGTACTGCAACTATACTAAAAGTGAACTTATAGGTATACTGATAGTTTACTAATTAAATACTTGTAGCATTTTTAGTACACCTTGAAGTATAGTCTCAGTAAACTACTAGTTTAGTAGTTTATACTGCAAGTATACTCGTAAGTTTTCTTCAAGTGAACTTTACATAATACTTTAAGTATACTACTATGTCCCTATTTAGGTATTAATTTGTATATGTTTTGTTATATGAATATCTGAACATACAAAACATCAAAAGAAAGAACGGGGTATCTGCTTGTAAACAAAAACATTTTATTCTAGCTTCATGCATTCTTTTTTATAAAAATATGAATGTGGGTAAGTTTCATAAATAAAAATAAAGAAACAAATAAACAACATTTTGAACAAAAAAGATGAATGATAATCAAAACGTAGATGGAGTCAATCAACAGCCCAAAGCTTGACAGTCATTACCTCTTCATGGGTCGACATTTTATTCCATAACATCACACAGTTTTGATGCTGTTTTATGTCTGATCGTGTTACATTACATGTGGAAGCATCTGTTGTTTCGGTTTCTTCTTCGCTTGTGTTTTGGAAATTTTGTACAGTAGATGTGTAATAGCGCACCCTACTGTATAACAATGAAGAGATGGATTCCCAGAGCACAAGTATAGCTCAAATATAGTCAAATATGTCATTTTAAGTATATTTCTGAGAAGTACATAAAGCACATTTCTGAAAAGTACATAAAATGTAGACTGAAAGTATACTTTCTTATTTTTAGTTTAAAAGAAGTGTACTAATAGTACACTTGAATAAACTTCTTTTTCGTAAGGGTATGCAGTGATCAGAATTTATTATTTTTTAGTTCAACTAACTGCTCTAAGATTGTGTAAATGTTTTTTTTTTCAGTGTAATTTCATATAAGTTAAATATATGACCATACCACGTAGCACATGCAAACAGGGCTACAAAGATTCACTGAAACGCTGGGATTTAACCTTTTTCTGTCTTTCTGATTTTCTTGCTATTTTTCTGGCTCGCTCGTGCAACTGGTGTCGTCATGGCAACACATTCAGTTGCTTAATGACCGGGGCCATGAACCCTGTTGAGCAGCAGTGTTGGGTAAGTTACTCTAAGAAAGTAATTAATTACTAGTTACTAATTACATCTTCAACAGTATAATTAGATTACTGTACAAATTACTCTCTCCAAAAAGTATTTAATTACTTATTACTAATTACTTTCTAAATCCTATATCAACCTTGACAAGTTAATGATACAAGGATAGACATGAAACGGTTCTTTTAATTCTTTCAAGTAACTACATCAATTATTCTGGTCACATTTTAGATTAGGGTACAATTCTCACTATTAACTAATTATTAACTATGACTTTTGCCTCAATATACTCCTATAACTGCTTAGTAATACTTAGTAAAGTAGTTGTTAGGTTTAAGAATTGGGTAGTATTAAGGATTTAGAATAAGGTCTTGCAGAATAAGACAATATTATGTCCTATTTAACCCTTTAACTGTCACCCGTCCCCGTCACTTGCAGTCTTTTTTATTTTTTATTTTGTTCTATTTATTGATTACTTTTTGTTTGAATCCCTCAACGTTTTACAACAGTATAGCCAGGTGGTGAAGACAAGACAAAATAAACTAAATTACGAAGTCACTTGCAATAGCCACTTGCACTCTCCGATACCTGCGACTTCACTTACAATCGACACAAATCGTGCGTGTTGCCAATGGAGACAAGACGCTGTGGTGATTTAATGATTATTTATTTATTTAGTAATTTATTAGAGGCTTTTATTATAAGTTGAGAGTCTACAGATTGTTAGCTACATATGCACAAATGATATCATACTGGCAACTTTATTCAACAAATTGGTACAACAGTGGTTAAAATAGTTAAATATGATAAAACAAATGTTTTCTGATTTAAGCAACAACCCTATATCTAAATTGAATAGACATCATCCTAGTTATGCAAATACCACTGAAAGGGCACACAGTCCATTTAAAGTGAAATGCAATTGCAGATTCCTTGAATGCCCAACTGAATTATGCAAAGAGAAAATCAGTCACGTATTGCAGTTTTTGATTATTATGATTAAATCTCTTTTTGGGACCAACAAAGTAAATTTTCCTCAGTTCTCAAAGGAAAAGCTCTGAGAACTGAAGACTGTTGTTAAGAAAGAATGTGTGGTTTGACTGGGTCAACACTGAATTTTTTAAATGCTTTGTACTGAATGTTACTTTTTTTTCTTCATTCTCAGAGGTTTAACCTTTTGTCTCTGTGCCTGTCGATTTGCTCTCCAGGTTAAGTGACTGAAGAAACTGATCTTTTGTTTTGACAGACAGATGAGCTCTATCAAGAATTCAGGCAGCCTGAGCTCAATACCAAATATCCAGGAACAAAATGTCAGAATAAACTTGTCATTACATTCTATGTTATGTCACTGAAGAAATCTAACATAAAGTGCAAGAACCTGAATAAAGAGGATCTAGGCCTACAGAGAAACAAGTACCCTTACCAAAAATAAGTATACTTCAAGTTTTATTAAGTATACTTAAGTAAAGTTCAAGTATATTTTAAAGTATACTTTATGTAGTAAGTATACAAATATCAGTGTACTAGTAGTATACTTGTAAGTGTACTATTTCAATACTCCTTGGGACTAAATTGGCCCACTTTCTAGTATATAAAAGTTTTAAGTATACTTTAAGTATAACAGTAGTAAACTTTGAGTACACAACTAGTTTACATCTATGTTTTTAGTTTGTACTGCAACTATACTAAAAGTGAAC
>NW_015540838.1:2274727-2297307 GCF_001515605.1 Sinocyclocheilus anshuiensis | reverse complement strand
TTACTAATTACTTTCTAAATCCTATATCAATCTCGAAACAAGTTAATGATTCAAGGATAGACATGAAACGGTTCTTTTCATTCTTTCAAATAAATAGCAGACATTATTCTGGTCACACTTTAGATTAGGGTCCAATTCTTACTATTACTATGACTTTTGCCTCAATATACTTCTAATTACTGCTTATTAATACTTAGTAAAGTAGTTGTTAAGTTTAAGAATTGGGTAGCATTTAGAATAAGGTCTTGCAGAACAAGCCATTAATGTGTGGTTTTTTTTTTAAGTAATAATAAACAGCCAATATCCCAGTAATATTCATGCTAATAACCAACTAGTTAATAGTGAGAATTGGACACTAAAGTGTTACCAGTATTCTTATTAACTCACCAAAGTATTTAAAGTGAGAAGGGGACATAAAAAGCATACATTTTAAGGTTAGACTTTACATTTTGATGTTAAATCCATTATTGTATTGTATATAAGTGTTCTACAGTCTATACACAGTATTAAGTTCAATTACATAAGAAGTAACTGTAATTAAATTACAGAAAAAATAAGAGTAATCCCTTACTTTACATTTTCAAGGGGAAAGTAATTAAATTACAGTAACTAATTACTTAGTAATTAGTTACACCCAACACTGTTGAGCAGTCTGACTGGTTTTATGCCACTGTCCCTATTTGCAGTTATGTAGTGTCATGTAGTGTTTGTGAGGCTAAATATAAGTCAGTATATTTTAAAACAATATAATTTTTTTACATAACTGCTGTGGATATTGACAGCCTATTGTTTATGGAAATAATCTACAGTAAAATATTCAATGATTAGCTAAAATAACACACAAAACTCATTCTCAGTAGCAAATTTGTTTCTACACAGGTTCTTTCTGTCTTATCATTTATGTGCACTAGATGGCAGTATAAGCAAGCTGCAAAAATGAGTTCCTAGATTACCTGACTTTGCAACCAGTGGCTCCCATTCCATTCAGTTAGATTTGTTGCAATATAAACGATATACAGTATGATGATCGGCGGTGAGGTCCAAATGATGACTAGTGAAAAATGCATCAATTTTGCTTCTTCTTCTTTTTTTTTCTTTTTTTTTTTTAATGACATATTATAAGCATTAAAACTGATTTTTAAAAATCAGAATGCCTTAGTATTTGGTTTGTCTCTCTTTTGCTTTAATGCAGCATTCAAGTTGCATGAACTCCACAATTTTGTGTAAAAACTAATGATCATGTTCTTAGCCAGGAACATCTGTGCAAAGAGTCACATGACCAGTGTCACAAATGTACTTATTTGATTAGTGCAGAACTTAAACATTTCTTTATCATTTCAGATCATAACACTTTTTTGTTTGATTTTCAATAACTTGTTGACCCCACTGAATGACAACTGTAAATATACAAAAACATAGTTGTGCTCTTGTGTCATTTATAGGGTCATTATGGCAGAAGACAGTCTGACTGAGATGTCATTGCCTGCAGAGCAGCACTTCTAGCACTTCTGTAGAACACTTCTAGCTTCTAAAACACAGCCTAAATACATATGAAAAGAAAGATTTTTATTGGGTCGAAATAATGATTGAGTAGGTCAGAAAGCATGACCACCTAGTGCCAGGTCATATAAAAGAACAGACTGTGCAAAAGCACCATAAATCCCTCTGCCTCTTGTAAATAGCTTTAATACACCCGAGGCGCCAAATCACTTGACCTATGTTAGCCTCAGCATTTGGGAACTTTCTGCTTGACTGAATGTTCCGGACCCACCCCCTCTCCACCCATTCTCTTGCTGTCAGTCCAGGTAATAATCAAGGCATAATTAGCAGCACGCTCTTGACACTTATTTTGTCTAACCCCAACCATGGGCCCACTTTGTGGACTTAATCAGGTTGTGGGCCTTAAAAGCCTGGACTTTCCTTATGTGATTCATTGAGTGGTCATTGGGGATGGATCTTCAACGGCACTAAGACGGGTGTTATTTTATTATAACAGGTTATATTGGCATGATTCATGATTGGGAACAGATTATATGGGCTTTCAGTTAGGCCTAGTTGTGGAGAAAATATAAATTTTCCGATTGATCGCTCGCAATCTTCATTTGAACGATTTTTCAAGATTCTTTTGATTTTAAATTGCGTGTTTCCTCTTATGAGGAACAAATGACTCTTATGAGCTGGTTATTTTTACTGAAGAAAGCATACGGCGCAACCATCCGTTCTTCAAACTATGCAGGACATCGCGAGCAATTGTCCAATTCAAATGACTTTATTCAATCAAATGACTCTTATGAGTCGGTTCTTTTTAATGAATCAAAAACATGCAGCGACATCTGTAGCCCGATTTCCTCCCCAATGAACGAACGATTCTTATGAGTGAGCTGGTTCTTTTTAGTTAATCAAAAACATACAGCGCAACCTGAGTATTCCGATTCGTATCAAATGACTCTTATGAGTCGTTTATTTTGGTGAATCAAAAACAAATTATTGTTTGTCAAAGAAACATAGTCTTGAAAAATGTACCCTTATTAGAAGTTGTAGGTACTTGAAGAAGCATGTCCATGAATAATGCCACCCCCATATAGGTCATAACATAGGAACATTTATATAAACCAAACTGAATTATGCGATGATGTTTAAATACTTCGTAAAAACTGTTGCATCTCATTTACCAAATCCATTTTCGAAATGTCATCACGCCCCTAATTGGTACATTAAACTACGTGTTTTAGGTCAGCTTTACAGACATCAGACAGGCAGAGGACAGTTGGCACGGCTTTGGAAAAGTTCTAACAGAGCAGCATTCATTTCAGAGAGCACACAGAGTACAGGCCTCTTGTCCAGCGGGTTGGCCATTGGAAATAAAGACACAGTATCTAGACATGTCCACAGAGAGCTAAATCCACAGGCAGTCATCCCAGCACTGGAGCTCCCAGCTGCTTGGCGATCTGTACCCCCCACACGGTCTCGGCTGTCCCACAGGCTACGTCAGTGGCCAGACTACGCCACCTCTCTCCTCACTGAGAACCAAAAACAAACTTTCTCATCAAAGACAAACCTGTTCCCTCGTACCTCACACATGTTCTCAGACAAGCAAGTGGGCTGAAGCAAGCTAAGCACAGCACCTCTTTTTAGGCCCCGCTACAGCTGGGAGCCACTTGTGGGTTCATTTGGGCCGCTGGTCAATGGCCAGCCGTCATGGGGCGTCCAGGCTCTTTGGCCAGGCTGAGACTTCAATGTCATATTGCCAATGCTCCACTTGTTCTCGCTCTGAAAGGCTTTGTGAGGAGCTGGGGGTGTGACTGTGTACTATTATATCACCAAGCACTAATTACACCAGCACTCCTATCCACAACAGGGCTCGACAGCCAAACATGTTGTCTCACGCTCTACTCCAAACAGCCCAGCTCTCAGCGCTAGTACTGTAATATTACTAATATATGTGGAATGCATCAGAGTTTGTTCAGTGTATGCTACATAATACAATTAAGTATCGCAACCGCAGTTGTTATTCAGAATGGAGATAATGATGGATCTGGTGCAACAAAAGTGGCACAAAAAATTAAGTCTTGTCAGGTATCATACTTGTCAAGTATACTAAAAATTTAGAGATTACTAGTATTTGCAAAAGGGTGTATGATGAACTTTTCTTACAGTGCAGTAAAGCACAGTCGATGGACCACTTATAGAAAATTGCAACTCTGAAAAAGATTCTTGTCAGTCTTTGATGACGAGTCTTTCTCTTGACAAACAAGCAAAAGACTTGGGAGGTAAACTAATTATTTTTGTTTCTCATAATTTATCTTTGACTGCATTGTAATTGTTTCCTAATTCGGAATATGATCAAAGAGGTTGATGTGTTCAAGAAATTTGGCTGTATAACATTTTATGTTACAAGCTAGTCAATTTCTTGCTACGCAAGCTACACCAGAAGGTGGCGGCGAGTGTCTTTATGAGTGAGTCAAAACACAGTTCATTCAATCTTTATGAGTGAGTTATTGAATTATTGATTCAACCAATTCGTAGCACTGACACGCTCTGCTGCGGTTTTGTTTCAGTCAGTTTTCTTTGGTGGAGCACAAATAGACAAAGTAGCCAGTAACAGTACCCAAAATGTAAGTTACCAATATTAACTAAATGTGTATTGAACTGTTGTTAAAAAAGCCATGCTGATTATTCAGAAGTACAGAAATCTTGCTTATATGATATTGTTTACATTTTTTTAAACAAAATGCTTTGGAGTTGGCTGCCTTAAATTCGGAAGACTGTCCCATGAGAGTTAAGGAACAGGGCTAGAATAGATGCTTTTTAGCAGTTTCACATGGTGAAAAATCGTACTATCCAAGTCCAACCAACTATCTGTATGAGTTTTCTTTTTGTGCTGAAGTCTTTTAAGAGAGGGTGGTGTGAAAGAATATCTACAAAGCAAACACATAGTGATATTGTTGAGCCTAACCACAGGATGGGGGAGGAAGCAGGCGTTGAGGGGGGATAGAGAGGGAAAAGAGAAAGATGAGGGCATGTAAGCGAGGAAGAGATGCTGCTACACAGTCAGACTGTCTGGCTACAGCAGGATGCCCAGCACTCAGCATCACATGATTTCAGAGGTCAGAGGTTATTCCCGCTGATGAATATCAGGCTGAGGCCAGTAGCACTCACTAAAGAAAAGGGGTTGTTTTCACTCCCAGAGCCTGGAAAGTTTATTTCAGGAATATATTCTGCCAGCATGAGATAGTAAACCTGTCCCACATTGGGAAAATAATGTCCTGTTTCTTTTTTTTTCTCCAAGTGGTATTTTTAGCAGCTAGAGTATCTGCAGTTTTTTGGGGGGTTTTTTTCATTAAAAGCATAAATGCAGTAGGGAAATACGCATACATGTAAAAAATAAAGATAAAAAATTCTGCTAAAAAGAATAAAATAAAATAAAAAGGAGCTGTACGTTGTTGTAAATAAAATAAAGATTATTGGAGTGCGTTTTACAGGAAAATACAATTAATTTTTTTCTAATTCAAAATGTTTAATTCAATGTGTTACTCTCTGTTTCTCGTATCTGTTTTTGAACTTTACTAGCAATTTGTGGAAATTGTTCCTACACTAAATTTTGTTTCAGTGTATGTGTGGCTCAATGGCCTTTTTTATACTAAAAATTACTCTGTATCCCTAAAATGAATACCTCAAAATTCAAGCTATGTTAAAAGAATTGGCAGGCACTTCATGCAACAACTTGCCCCAGAAAAATAAACATACATGTAAAAATACACATTAAAAAACATGTGATAGCTATATATTGTATGTGTAGCTTGATGGTCCTCCTTTTCCCCATATCCCTAATATTAATACATCAGAATTAAAGCTATGTTCATAGAATTATCACAGGCACTTCATTCAACGTCTTTCACTGGATTTTGAGGAAAGCCCTCCGATTATTGCAACCATGTGGAGAGGACGGCCGCATTATGAGCTGCAAAGCTGGTACAAATGGAGAACTAAGCTAGACCATTATATCAGCCACAACCTCAGTATATTCTCACCTGACTGTGATCTCACATTCAACTCTGCGACTGAAAAATCTGCTCCAGTATGTTGAGGAAATGCGGCCAGCCGGCAATGGTATGCCAAGTTAAAAGGTGTGCAAATAATGAGTTTGACAGTTATGTGGTTGAATATATTTTATTTTCATCCCTTTATCTTTCATGCAAGATACAGCAACAGGCCTCATCGCAGCAGGGGCTGAGAGGCATCGACAGAGGGAAGCTGAGTGATTCTCCATCCAGATGACCCAGCAGACACCCCATCATCACCCAGCAGAAGATCACTTTCTTAAAACAAGCATAAATGGAGGTATTGCTGTAATGGCTCTGATATTTTTGACATTTATGAGCTCTATAACAAGGAGCAGATTGAGTGATGGCGCGGTGGCTGGCTGAGAGGCCGAAGGGAGAGCTTGTGTGTATGGGGTCTGCACAAAACCGTGTCAAACCACACCACATACCATCACCAATGGGAGAATGAGAAATCCATTTGGATTGTTGACATTGAACTTTATGAACCAGACAAGGCAACATTTCAGATTTCAGATTTTTCTCCTTCTGGCTGTCTCCTTCTCACTCCTGTGTTACTCCTACTTCTGTCTGGAGTGACCTGGAACTCATAATCAGCTGTTTCAAAGGAAAAGCTGAGTTAATATCTATAGGTGATCGCTGGTTGTAAAAGTCAGTGTCATTTGAAAGCATAAAGTATCTTGAAAAAAATAGTGCTTCAGAAACTAATGTTGTTATTATGATGATTAAAGAGAGGGAAATATGATATAAAAATAATAATATAATAATATAAAATAACTTATGATACCTTTATTTTACACATACACAAATAACATTTAAAATGCCTTTGGGAACACTTCTGAGCAATGTGCAAAACGGTTAGCTCCAGTCCTTGATGCTGATTGGTCAACAGCTGTATTTTATTCACAGTAAAGCATGGCTATGACCGCTTCACCCAACCGTTCTGTGTATCACTGCACAACACCCTTAGCAACATAAACAATCAGTAATATAGCATCAAAACTGTTCCATGTATTATGTATTTAAGCAAAAATTAACTGTTTATTGTTTATGTAATGAAGTAAGAGCGGAGGGAATATACCTGTATTTATTAGTTTTCTGCTTCAGGTATGGTACTGCATGACCATCAGTTTACACTGTAATTACACTTCCAAACTCGCGCTGTGCTGCGAATCGGTCTGTTTTAAACTAAAAGACGGAAAACAGAAGTTTTCTCGTGATGAGAGATAAGCATATATATATGTGTGTGTGTGTGTGTGTGTGTGTGTGTGTGTGTGTGTGTGTGTGTGTGTGTGTGTGAGAAAATATCATATATGGTGTTAAAATAATAAGTGACTCAGCGGATGAGAACAGCTCCTATTCTCTGTTTTTATTTGAGCTCCATAAGATGAGGTATGTTACACCGGAACATTCTCTTGCCGTTTACTGTTGCTGTCAGGAACTATTTTGTAGTGGAAGGACCGCATTTAACGAATTTACTTCAAGTTCAATTTCACTAATTAGTTAATAGTTTTATTGTGTGGTAAACGTTTTATAAAAGCAATAAGGTATTCGAGGCGTGCTGTATCGTGAAGAAGTCATGGCTGAAGGGGTTGCTTACTTTTAAAACATATCCAAGTAGAAAACGGTGATTTTATGAATTGTAATAATATTTCACAATATTACTGTTTTTCCTGTATTTTTTGATCAAATAAATGTAGCCTCAGTAAGCATAAGAGCATTCTTTCAAAAACAAATTTTTCAACAAATACAGAGTTATGGAAATTTGACTAAATCACCTTTTGTAAAAACGGTATAGAAATAAAGTAAATTCTTAATACTTTTCTTCCAAGTAACATCACTGAATCAACCTAAATGTATAAGATTACACCAACAAATCTAAACTGCAGTGTTAGATCAACAAAACTGGTTAGTTAACAGCAGGTAACCAACCTCATTTTACATTCGTAAGTCATTGAAGTGCAGGTCTTATGTTGACAATGTGATAATTTTTGAGTGGAATGCTGGTTTCGTCGATTTTGTTTACTCCATCATCCAGACGAGTTCAGCATTGCATTTTCCCATCAGTCTGTCGGGGGGAACCACAGCCCCTCCACTTGTCTTATCACTCAGAGCTGAGATAATAGGGGCAGATCTACTCTGATTAGTGCTATTAGTTCTATCCCTGTCTCCTCATCACAGATGCTTGACATGTTTCTCATTACGGCCCAGCACAGTGGCGCTGAGCAGAGAGAATGACTGACGGCTGCTCCTGGACACTGGAGGTCTGTGGGAAGTGACAGCCTGACCATTCCACATTATGAATGTATCACTGGATGTTATAAGTGGAACGTCTCTCACAGTTTATACTGTGGCCTAAATGGAGTTGTTAAACAACATAACTGCATATATGAAACACTGTTGATGACTAAGGCTAGACGGGACAGTATGAGAAGGGCCACGTTCCAACACGCACATTGCGTCTGGATGTCTGACTCAAATCTGTATGTGCAATTGTCTCTAATTGTGACATTGATTCGGGGAGATCTGCATTCTTCAGCCTCTTACGGTTTTCCAGTGTGGGTCTCGGAGTCTGGGGAACCATTAACACGATACCAATCTAAACCAATGGCTCCAGTTCGGGCCTCCCACAGTCTCTGAGGGGCAACCTGTCCAACCCCAAAGTACCAAAATACCCCCTTCCCCCTCGGTTTTTGCGGACAGAAGGGCATTAACGTGAGCAGTGTGTCACTGACAGATGCGTGTCAGAGTTGGGGCAATTATGAGGACGCTTTCAAAGACAGCCTGTGTCATCACGTCTCGCAGTCGCTATTCTGAAGTGAACATGCCCAGCCACTGTGCGTTTGTGGGGTAATTAACCTAATGATGTTGCTGTGTGATTCATAATGTATCTTCATGAGTCTTTCCTCAAGGTGTTACTTTGCAGTTTTGGAGTCGGAGAGATTATGAAAATGGAGATGAATGCCAGCTGAAATTGTGGTTGTATAACTATATAAATATAAGATGATTTGTATTTGCTCATGTAAAATCACACTGCGCTCTAAAACAAAGAATGTAACATGTTTTCACTTTTAATATATATGTACATATTGCTATAAATAATCTTTTAAAAATTCTAAAATTTGACAACATAATGATGTTGAATAATACGTAATCAAAAAAATGATTTTAACATCCCTAATTTCTCTATTTTTATATCTTTAACAGGATTAATCAAATAAATAAAAGATTAATCAATAAAGTGAATATATCTAGTAGTAGCAGAGCAGCATTGGGTAAACTATCAAAATTTTAAAAAATCATCACATTTTTATTATTACTATTATCATTTATTATTATTATTATTATCATTATAAAAGTTATGGAAAGGTACTTCCAAGGTCAAAGTTCAGAGGAAGAACTGGCTGTTCATATGTGCACATGGTGAGTTTCCCTTGAATTTACCTTTAAATGTATTTGTTTAAACGGGTAATTCACATATGTTATTAGTGTGATGTTAATGTTTGTGTGAGATATTTTTATTTAAATAAAAAAGATTTAACGATATAATGATTGGATTTTAGTCTCAGTAGTGTGTGTTTGAGATGCTATTGATGGCATCTTGGGAAATTCATAATTCATGTAAATTAAAAATATGTTACTGCTGTTAGAATGAGAAGAATGAGACGGAGGAATAGACAGAGACAGGAGCATCGTTCTCATTCCTGGCAAGGATTTCAGTGTCTTTCCGGAGCCTCCTTGTCTGAGCAATAGCTCCCGCTCACAATTTATAGGAAAATCAATCGTTGCTCACTGTCTGTGTACTTTGCTCATTCCAAAGCTTTACAGTGCTGCACATTGTAGCGTAAGCTTGGAGAGACTTGTCAGGCTCATTTATAATCCAGAACACCACAAATACAAGTAGGGTTAAAAAGAGAGTGGGATAAAAGAAAATAAAAAAAAAACTATGTTGCCAGGTGGGGACTTAGAGACAGGTGGACAAATAATAATGCTAATATCGATAATAAACAAAAAGAGCCCTTTTTAGACAAATTGTACAATGTGCTCCTTAAAATATCCCATGAAAAAAGTCTTAGACAGTATTAGGCATTTTTCTTTGACCTCATCCAATCTTTCACCCAATAGACCGAAACGAGACAGGATCGAGCCACTGCCATAGCGACCGTTGTGTTTGGTGGCGACTGGTATCAGTGGGGCTGGGGCTGCGCAGAGCTGTTTAGAGTAACTTGGGTTGCCATGAAAAAATCTGAAGCATGCACAAGACATAATATACAGGGACTCAGCGTCGCCCAGGGAGAGAGTCTCTCTGTCTGCGCTGCTCTCTACAGGTGGCCTTGTTTGGAAATGCTGACAAATAGGAAATTTGGAGCAATAGTAGAGAACTATGGCTCAATCCAAAGTCCACTGCGATGGTCTTGTATAATGTCCAGGTCTCTTAGAGAAACACTTTCTGTGTCTCTCTTCAGGGTTTGGTCATAATAGTGTAGTGTAGGAAATGCTGGGGCTAGTTGTCACATGGGATACAATATATCTTAACTATAAGGTATCAGGTCCGTCATAATGTTATCATTTCCTTGATTTACATTTTAGTTTGGCCTAAACAATGGTTTGTCATATTTCTTCTTTTTTCTAATTCTTGCTGTTTCATAACAGTTTTATGAAAAAGAAAATTTAAATAGCCTATATACATATTAAATACAGATTTGTTGAGAAAGGTAGCTGTATTACTTTAGAAAATATTTCATATTTTGAACAAAGGTTTTATGCTTTTATTACTGTCAGTAAAGAGCGATCTTCCCAGTATATCTAAGATTTTGTTCACACTTTATTTTAAGGTCCAATTCTCGCTATTAACAAACCATTAACTACGACTTTTTCCTCAATAAACTCATAATGTGCTCCTTATTAATAGTTAAGGAAGTTGTTAAGTTTAGGTATTGGGTAGAATTAGAGATACAGAATATGGTCATGCAGAATATGTGCTTTATAAGTACTAATAAACAGCCAATAGTTAATAATAAGCATGCTAATAAGCAACTAGTTGATAGTGAGAACTGGTCCCTATACTAAAGTGTTACCAAGATTTTCTTTAATACAGAAATCTCAGGAAATTCAGTTATATTTAAATTTACACTACAGTTCAAAAGTTTTGTGTCAATAAGATTCAGTTTTAAAGAAATTAATACATTTATTCAGCAAGGATGCATTACATTAATCAAAAGTGACAGTAAAGACTTAATATTACTAAAGATTTCTATTTCAAAAGTGGTTATTTTCTATTTTGTATTCATCAAATAATGATATAATGATTATATATATATAAAGCAATACTGATGATATTAAGATTTATTTATTATTACTTTTTTTTTTCTTGAGCACCTAATCAGCATATTAGAATCATTTCTGTAGATTCATGTGTCACTGAAGACTGCTGAAAATTCAGCTTTGCCATCACAGGAATAAATTGCATTGTTAAATTTATTAAAATAGAAAACAGTTCTTTTGAATTGTAATAATATTTATGGATGAAGCGGAGTCCAGCCCGGGGTCGTCACATGTGGTTGCCGCAAGCCCGCCGACCGCTCCTTCGTTGAATCTGCCGGCCGCCGCTCACTCTAGCCCCCGGCCTCCGCTCAAATGCCTCGTTTATAATGGGTTTTAATGTTGTTGTCAAAGATTTCTATTTCAAAAGTGGTTATTTTCTATTTTGTATTCATCAAATAATGATATAATGATTATATATATATAAAGCAATACTGATGATATTAAGATTTATTTATTATTACTTTTTTTTTTCTTGAGCACCTAATCAGCATATTAGAATCATTTCTGTAGATTCATGTGTCACTGAAGACTGCTGAAAATTCAGCTTTGCCATCACAGGAATAAATTGCATTGTTAAATTTATTAAAATAGAAAACAGTTCTTTTGAATTGTAATAATATTTAACAATATTACTATTTTACTGTATGCAGCCTTAGTGAACATAAGAGATTTAAAATCTTACAACTCCAAACTTTTCAACAGTATAGTGTAATATTATTAAAGTCAGAACTTTAATATATATTACAAAGTCAGAATATTTTTGAAAGGCCTAGCTTTGAAAGCTTCTCAATAGATTAAGTCGCTGGGGTATATTTGTATCAATAGCCAAAAAAACATTGTATGGGCCAAATATCCTAACAAACCATACATTAATGTAAAGCTTATTTATTCAGCTTTCAGATTATGTATAAATCTCAATTTCGAAAAATTGACCCTTATGGCTGGTTTTGTGGTCCAGGGTCACATTTTTGCTTTTTACAGTGCAACAATGAAGGCATATTTGAGAGGAAGCCTGTTAAGCATCCAACGGTGCATCTCTGGAGTCAATCCCCACGCGTCTGTGCTGTTATCTTCCTACCTGTCTTCTTGTTGAAGATGAGGAATCTATTAATTAAAACCTATAGGCTACAGGCATATGCTGTGATTGTTTATACAGTGCTCAGCGAACAAGGAAACTTCACATTCACAATGGAACCATTCATAAACGTTCACTCTCCTCCTAAAAAAAAAAGTTGCTCTTAGCATTTGGGCAAGAAGTAATTGGGATCACTCAGCTTGTCTGATGCTGATAATGGGGCAATGGGAAATTCCTGTCAGAGAGTTTGTGGTGCAAGGTGGTTTCGCAACTGTCTTGGCAGGCTCTGAGTGCTCCACATTGGGACGGTGAATGAGTTGAAGCATGCTCACATAGCTGTCATTAAACATATTTAAAACAACAACTTAACAACAAAAAAGACAAAGCTTATGCAGTGATAGTTCCCCTACTATTTGAGAATTATTAATAGCAATATGCAAGAACGCAATGTGTGTTGAATGCATTTAAATATGAAGTTTTCTGTGAATAAGACCAACATTTTGTAGTTTTTAAAAAGAAGCTAAGGGCCGCTGCCAAATTACACATTAATACAATACAATTGAACGCAAAGACAAAGATTTAACAGAACAGTTGATGAATGATGTTGGCCAATAGTGCAGCTATTTCATGGATATAAAATTCCCAAAATATATATGTATTTTTTTTTAATTAAGTCATATTTGTGTTCTAACAGTGTCTATCAGTATACTTGCCTCACCGAATAATAGAATAAAAAATAAAATAAAAAGTTTTTCAAAGAACTTTGTGATCCTCACTTAGCAAAAGGAAAGAAGCTGATATCTGTTATGATCAATTATTTTAAAAAAAATCACTCCCTGAGACACTTAAGTTGAAGAAATTCTTCAGTTTTGTAATGCACTTGCATTTCCACTGTTTCTTCTCAGTCGATTCTAACAGCTTATAAAAGAGTTAAAAGAGTTGATTAGTTCTCTTTAAAAGGGAATGGCAACATTAGTGTCCTTAACCACATGTTTCTGTGCTCCAATTAATGTTATTTTAAGAAAATGGCCATGCAGCCTTTCAGCCAAGAGTTTTTATGCCAGGCAAAGCAGAGTTAGTTTTTAAACCACATGTTCCAATAACCGCAGTATAAATCTACAACTAAATTGTGAAGGAGTTTAGCTGTCTATGTTTTCAAACATTTGACTGAAAAAGTCATGTCTAGAAATCTTGTCTAGAACATAACTCACACATATTAAACAGCCTTGTTCAAGAATAAAAAAACGAATAAAATAAAAAATAAAATAAAAAAACAGTATGAAATATGAAGGTCTTACATGGGCCTTTATAGATGTGTGCTATAATATTTACAAATATTTTGGATCACCTAAGCATCAATATTACTTATTACAGACTTTTCCAAAAATCAACTTATCTTATTTTAGCTCATTGTTTTGTTTTTGAGCCCATTGTGATATGAAGTTTAACTAAAGTATTTATCATAATGGCAGGGGAAGTCCTTGAAATTTATAGAGAAGGAATTATAGAATCATTCATCGTTTTATCCTCGAAATACTGATTAATGAACGTAAGCTTGCAAAATACAGTCTGTATCTGTTTAGTAACTGTATTGAAGTGAACGTGGGAAGGTTGAGATGTGCCACAGCTACTGTGTGGATCCATGCTGATAATGATAACAGCTGAAAGAGATTACCTGCAGACTGAGTAACTAGCATTCAGGTTTCAATTATTATCCCTAAGTGCAAAGAAAAGTGGTGCAAAATTGTCACAAGCGTTGGGAGTCTTTTATGTGTACATTTTTTACATAATAAGGGCTTAATTTAGTCAAGCTGTTGCAAAACTGTTACAGACCTGGACACAAAAATAGACTGAATCATCATCACTTATTTCCTGGATTTTCTTTTCTGTTGGCCAAGCATCATGGAAAATCTGTTGTTTATCGATTACCAAGATACTAAAACATGCTTCTTGAAGGTGCAAACTCATACAAAATCCAGTCATGTGTGCACAAAAGAAAATCTGCATTTTGGATAACATCTCAAACAGACCATTACGTCAATCGATGAACCCTTAGATTAATTGTTGTGTTGTACATACTCAGTTTTCACCATAGAAAACGAAGTGTCATTAAACTGTTACAACAGAATAGTGTTGTTATCATAAACCACACTAAAACTAAAAAAAAAACAAAAACATTTTAATCGTCTTAATTGAGATAAAGCTTAGTTATAAAATATCCATGTTTTAATTTTTATAAATAAATATAAAATAAAATAAATATTTGATGAAAATCGTAAACTAAACATTTTGGTAACACTAAGGTCTTATTTGTTAACATTAGTTAATGCATTAACTAACATGAACTAACATGAGAAATATATTTGAACAGCATTTATTAGCTTTTGTTAGTTAGTTACTTAAAATGCCCATTTTCTTGTTAGTTCATAGTGCATTAACTGATGTAAACATATAACTTTTGATCTTAAAAGTGTATTAGTAAATGTTGAGATTGACATTAGCTAAGATTAATAAGTATTGTTCATGCTTAGTTAACTAATGTAGTTAACTAATATTAACTAATATAACTAATATAATTAATGAAACCTTATTGTAAGGTTTTGGCAATTTTTTTCAAATGTTGCCTTAATAAATGAAATGTTTAAATACTAAAATTACTAACTGAAATAAAACTAAAACTAAAGCAGAAATATATATAAAAACTAATACAAATGACAAAAGCATGTAACAATAACTAAAATTGGAACTGAAAATAAAAAATAACAGCCCATTCAAAATATTAATACAAACTATGATAGTTTATAAATAAAATAGCACTGCAGCAGATGGTTTTACAGCAAATTGATAGTGTAACCACATTGCTTTGTATTACAAAGCTTTGGTATTGGCTTATAATTAAAAAGTTTCACCAGAGCATTAAGAGCATCCTTCAAAAAGTTAAATAAGGAAAATAATTTGAAGCTTTGGTGTGAAACCTCCAGGTCATTGTTTTGTTTTGAACAGTTTCGTTTCTCAAAAACTCTGAAAACTCTTTTTAAAAAGTACATTTTTGTACCTTTTAGGTATTAATATGTACATTTGAGATACTACTATGTACCTTTAAGGCACCAATGTGGACTCTTTAGGTATAAAGGTGTACCTATTGACAAAAGCTGCCCCAGTGACAGTTTTTGTACCTTCTTTTCTGAGAGTGTAAGTAGACAAGAAAAACAAAAAGGCCTATTGACTAAAGATGAGGCTTGAAGGCACAGCGGCTTCTGCGAAACCACAGGTCTTGTAGAAAAAAAATGTATCTGTGCAACTGTAAGTGTTATGATTTTCCATGTGACGTTCTAAATGACAGTTGATGACAAGGTTAAATGACACTTAAATGATTGGATTTCATAGATGGGTCTCTGGTGTGCCCAGGTGGCATACTGTACCACCATCAGTCTGTCAGACGTGCTCTTGTTTGCCAAGGTATTTGTGGTATCCTGGATTATTTACAATGCAAATGATGCAAAGAAGCATTTTCCACACTACTGCACCAAAGAATATTTTCCATGAGCTTCATCGTGCGGCACCGGGAGCACGTCCTGCTTGCTTTATCGAGCAGAGAATTACGAACGTTAGCAAGATTTCAAAGCACATAAAAGTCATTTCTAGTCAACCGCAAGCATGCCCAGGTGAATAGATATATTTTACATTTATTGAATATGGTTTCATTTCCATTACACCACAATACAAGCAAATACTGTATATTTAAACAGGTTCGCCTACATTATTTTCACTTGTATTGAGATCTACTGGAAGGCTAGAAGACAATTAAAACAAATTAATCTGTTTTAATTGGCAGATACATTTAAACATAAATAATTTGTATGGAATGGAAAATTGTACATATGCTAATATGTATGTGCATCTTAATTTCTGTATTTACTGAAGTTAACAACAAAGAAGACGTTTGGGAGAAAAGGACGAAGAGCAACACATCTGAAAGAAAGCAAGAATAAACTTCCATGGAGATGTGAAAAACATTCAGATGACGTATTTGGCATTGCAGTAAACAAAATGAGAACTCAGCAGAACTCTAACATGTCTAATCGATCATGGCAGTATGCTTTCCAAACACACATTCACACACACTCCTTGATAAATGCTATTGTTTGGGACTGTTAGCTGTTGGACGTAAAAAATCGACTGAGTCATTCATCTTGTTTCTTTTCTTGTATTTGGCTATTTCCTTCTTTTGGCCGAGTATAATGGAAAATCTGTTCTTTTATCAATAATCAAGTCACTACAACATGCTTTTCTGAGCTGCATAGTAAATAAAACTTTGTCTAGCTTGTTATATTTAAAAATACAGGCATGTATGCACAAGAGGAGGTGCACATTTTGGGTAACACTTCCAAAAGATCATAAAATCCTTAAAGGAATAGTTCACACAAAAATGAAAAATTGCTGAAATTTTTCTCACCCTCAGGCCATCCAAGATGAGTTTGTTTCTTCATTTAATCAGATTTTAAGAAATGCAGCATTACATCACTTGCTCAACAGTGGTTCCTCTGCAGTCAATGGGTGCCGTCAAAGAGCTGAATTAAACATCACAATAATCCACAAGTAATCCACTCGACTCCAGTCCATTTAACGCCGTGTAAAGGGAAAAGCTGCGTGTTCGTAAGAAACAAATCCATCACAAAAGTGTTTTAACTTTAAATCGTTGCTTTCAGCCAAATTACCATAATCCATAATAATGCTTCATTCAGTGAGAAAGTCCATCCCCTGTTGTCCTCTCACATCAAAATCCACCGACATATTTGTTTAGAACTGTTTTCGTTTGTAAACAGTGCTTGATCTGTGCATATTTCTGTCCTGACTCAGACGAGATGGTGTATTTTAGACGGAAACAGTATTTTGACGTTAAAAACATCTCAATGATGGATTTGTTTCTTAAAAACAAGCAGCTTTTCGCTTCACAAGATGTTACTTTATGGACTGGAGTCGTGTGGATGGCTTGGATTATTGTGGTGTTTTTATCAGCTGTTTGGACTCTCATTCTGACGGCACCCATTCACTGCAGAGGATCCACTGGTGAGCAAGTGAGGTAATGCTAAATTTCTCCAAATTTGTTCTGAATAAAAACAAACCAATCAAAGGCCTGATGATGAGGCAATTTTCAACAAATTTTCATTTTGGGGTGAAATGTTCCTTCAAGATAAATCCAAAAGATTAAACCTTAGATTAGCTCTTGTATTGTAGAAAACCTCTCATCGTAGAAAACAAACTGTGTATATAAACATTCTGTATATAAACACTATTAATTAAGAGGAAGGACATAACAACACAACGTCAAAGTACAAAAATCTCTTTGTATACATCTATAAATCACAAAATAGGACGTGGTAAGTGGAAACAGTGAGAACTGATCTTTCTGAAGAGGTAAAAACCTCAATGTAGACAGCACATGAGAGAGGCAGATGTGAATCGACTGTCCTCGGTAAAGTCTTTCAGTTTTGCATCTAACTGTCTCTGCTTTGTGGGTTTTAATATGTCCATGTCTTGTCCATGAACAAGCCAAGAGCTTTGTAGCAGTCATATGTTGTCTCATGAGGATATATGGTGCTGGGTGATAGTCCAAAGGGGAGCTATGCAGTCTTACGTGGCCTTCCAGATATAGTCTGGCTGGTAAAACAAGGCTATACCCCCAACAACATGCCCATGAAATCTGAACCATTCTGTATTGTGATCGATGCTCCAGCTGCATTGTCCACGAATATGGAAGTGTACTGCCCAGCCTGTAAGAAAGAAAACATCACATTATTCAAAGTCAATGTCAATCAGCAGCACATTTTACTGTGAGGAGGGTGGCTTAGGCCCTTCTTGATTGGCTGAGTAAATATTTGATGTATTTGAGGATATTCAGCAAGATATTCACAACTCTTACCTGAAGTTCCAGCAGTCCATGGACAGATACTGTAAATATTTTGCTGTTACTCTCAAGGCCAACAATCATTTCCAAGGATCTGAAAAACGGTACAGAAAATATTACAATTATAAATGTTATTATTTTTTACATTTTATTTTATTTGAGCAAAAGATAAACTAGTATAATTTTAAAATAATTCCTTTATAATTAGTTTTTACTTAGTGAAATCATGGCACAGTGTTAAGGTTATTCAAAGAAATATCACTTTGTTTTGTTATATATTGATAAAAATGTCTAAAAATGAATAATTTCCCTTTAAAGGTCTCTATGAGTGCTTTCCAGCAATAGATTTTAGGAATTACCCTTTCTAAGACCAACAGGGACCCCACGAGTCAAAGGTGGCAGTAAAGGTTACTTAGGTGACAAGGACCAGACTGAAGGTGAGAGGACATTTTTTAAAGGCCTGCTCCATTTTAACACAGGAA
Source organism: Sinocyclocheilus anshuiensis (assembly GCF_001515605.1). Lineage (NCBI taxonomy): Eukaryota > Metazoa > Chordata > Actinopteri > Cypriniformes > Cyprinidae > Sinocyclocheilus > Sinocyclocheilus anshuiensis. The sequence continues at coordinate 2,278,956 of NW_015540838.1, read as the reverse complement.
ATGCCTTGCTGGTTCCACACAAGCTAGAACAGTCAACGTACTTTACAGCCCATGCTTTACTCACTAAGAGCAAAAGAGTGCTAACAACCAGCAAACACTGGAAGAGAGTTTATCCAGATCTGCCACCTTCCCCACCTCGCGTACCCCTAGTAGGTTTTTTTTTCTCTCTTTTCTTTTAAGTAAATTCATTTTTGTTTGATCTGTGAAAGAGGATTTTTATGACATGCACTCACACTGAAGCTTTTTCATAGATTTACATGCGCTTTTATGACATTAAGCCACTGAAATAAAAACCACATGCTCTGAATGTAAGAAGTAGCTCAAGAAAAATACTCATTTTCATCATAAGCAATGTATTTCTTAGAGTCTGAGTCATGAATTTATATTGATGTGGATGTGGTCTGTGGACAACGGGTCCAAAATCAAATGTTAATAAATAGACTACTTGAGGGTAAATTATACATAATGTAATCATAATAACTTTTCTAGCAAAATTGCTGGTGTCAGATTTTCTCCTGGATGGTTTTGCTAACAGAACTGACACTAAGTGTGACAGAAAGACCTGAAATCAATGAAAATCACAAGAAACTCTGTGTGGCCAGTTGGAAACAAAATTCTAGCACATTAATTATATACCGTCTGAATGATTCATTCATGAATCAAACATCGCTACTTCTCTCAAACGTTTTTCAGTAAATAACTTACATTTTAGTCTGTTTATCACGCAAATCTATTGTATGACTTCATAGGACTTGTACAGAGCCCCTACAGGGACAAGGTGGAGGAAAAATATAAAATGTTTGCATTCCCTGAGAAACATTGTGTTCACTTGCAAAAGTGTTGCATTCCCCCAAGAAACGTTGCGTTCACTTGCAAAATGTATGCATTCTCTCGCAAAAGTGTTGCATTCCCCCAAGAAACGTTGCGTTCACTCACAAAACTTAAGTGTTCTCTCGCAAAAGTGTTGCATTCCCCCAAGAAACGTTGTGTTCACTTGCAAAACGTATGCATTCTCTCGCAAAAGTGTTGCATTCCCCCAAAAAACGTTGCGTTCACTCACAAAACGTAAGTGTTCTCTCGCAAAAGTGTTGCATTCCCCGAAGAAACGTTGCGTTCACTCACAAAACTAGTTTTGTCTTTTTTAAAGAGATAGTTCACCCAAAAATGAAAATAGTTGCTGGTAGCATTGACGTCCGTAGTATGGGGAAAAAATACTATGGAAGTCAGTGGGGACCAGAAACTGTTACCAACATTCTTCAAAATATCTTCTGTGTTCAAGAATAATAAAGGTTTTGAAGAACATAAGGGTGAGTAAATGATGACAGAATTTAATTTTTCTTGAACTATCCCTTTAAGCTATGAATGGCATTTGTAATGGCATATTACATTTTTTTTTATTTTTTATATATATATATTCTTTCATGTTTCACAGAAGAAAGTCATACTGTTTTGGAATGACATGAAGGTCAATAAATTATGACAGAATTTTTATTTTTGGGTGAACTATCCCTTTAATGTGAGACAAAGCAAACTTACGTATATCGGTGGCAGAGTGATTCAATGCAGATCAAAACTCTGACATTGTCTCTGGCTCTCAGCTGGTTCTTACTTTTCTTCACCTCAGTGTGGTCTGCAAGAAAGTACACAAAGTACAAAAAATTATATTTCCTGAAAATACTTTTCAGACATGCACTACAATCTGTTGTATGAAGAGTAAAGGCTGTTGAAATGTTGTTTGACAGAGCTTTGTATGTGGAGCACACAATGCCACAGCCAGTCATGTTTGACCTCCAGCCGCATCTAAATATTGGTCTCTTCTATAAGTCCGCAGCGGATTTGTGAATTTGTTTGGGGATGTCGATTTTCTGCCACAGTCTACTGCAGAGAGCCAATTCCTTTTCCCTGAGCTCCATGGCGGCGCCACAGCTTAGAAGAGAGTCCCTGGGGCTTATTTCAGTGTAACTCCACATAAGCAATACCTCTGAAAGGACGGATGAAGGATCACTGGACCCCCTCTTTAGAGCATCAACCAAAAAAAAAAAAAAAAAAAAGGTACAGTTGTGCGCTTTGAAGCACAGCACAAATTTTTTAGCTTTTTAAACATGCAGGATTGTGCAAGACACCCTAATAAATGCAGCACGGTTGGAATGTAAGTTACAGGGGAATGCAATCCATCTGTTGAGAAAGTGCCAAGTCTGAAACACATCCATTATATGATGGCATCTTCTGATAGAGATGACACTGAAATATTCATTTGTACTCCATGCATTTGTGTTTATAGCACAGAAACTTTTCCATTAATCTTATTTAGTAGACAATTTTATCCAAAGCATTTTTAATGTATTAAAAAAAATTCTCCATATCCTCCACACTCTGTAATTACATATATATTAATATTATTATTAATAAATTACTATTTTAACTGTAAATTGTGTACCATCTATACATTTGTACTTTAAAATCACTGTAAATTGTGTCCATTTTTGCAGTTCATGCATTCCATGAATCCAACCCTATTGTTTGAACATGGGTTTGATTCCGCTAATCATTATCATACCCCTAAACCTCATGTCTTAAACTGAAAAAGTGTAAGAAAACAAAAGATTACAAAAGAGAGAAAATTTGCTATTGGTGAGGTGAACCTTTCAACCTTTCCTTACCAATATGAACATTGGCAGAGAACTGATAAATTCCAGTTACAGGAGCTGTAAATCGGCCAGTAGACTGATCCATCCCCGTCCCTCTGAGGAAGGCACCTTTGGCAGGAGGCTGAAGGTATGAAACAGGTGAGAATTATAGAGGGCCTACAATGAACACACCTAACCATTGATCAAACATCAACACTACTCACTCTGAAAATTCTACTACGACTTGCATTCCAAGCATCTCAAGAATATATTTTTCAGCAGAATTCTTGCTCTCCACACTCTAATAAACTCACATGCAAATCGAAGCATTCTGCATACAGCATTCGAAAATATACCAGTTTTAGGGCTCAGTTTGGGAGCACATAACCATTAAATGGTTAGAAATATGTAGACATCTGCCAAGAATCCTCCGATTCTGTTTTTGATCATAACTGCACACTGCAGCCATGCCAGACCACATTATTCTGCATTACGCCTCCAGAACCCACCAAGATTTCCAGACTCAGACGCTTTTATAATGAGTCCTCCGATTAGTGTGCTAAACACTGTTCGGTTCTGCCATTTTTGTGCTGTCAGCTTTGAACACATACAATGAATGCCTTTCATATACATGTCAGATCCCAACAGATATGTGAGAAGAGTGTAATTTTATTTGACATGTATTTCTACACTGGATGAACAAAACTTTGCATTGACATTTACAACCGTTATTTCATCCATGTGACAGATTTGAAAGTCTATATGATCACAGTTTCTTTAATACGGAAAGTAAGAATCATACATCCTCAGTGATCAGCAGAATAAATTGCTCATTGGAGCTTAGATTAAATCTTGTCTACATTAATCAATCGCAGTTTTTTCCCTGAGTAAAGGACGCTCCAAAAACACGCTAACATGGATTTTCGGTGTGTGTTCTTGGCTGATCAGAATGCCACAGGATAAAGCTCTTAGTTAAAACAGCGCACTGTTTCAAATGGTGTCTATTTTTATACACACCATTCACTCGTCCAAAACTTCAGACAGAGTACCTTTTGTACACCACCAAGAAAGCAATCTAGCACATTTGAAAAGGATATATTTTTTATGAGAAGGGTGGCTTAGGCCCTTCTTGATTGGCTGAGTAAATATTTGGCCAATCCAGTGTCTTGTCACTAATGTTCATATCAAGAGTCAGTCGGGAGGTTACAATCACAGGTGACCTTAATTCAGCTGTGTCTTTAAAGCTGATTGGGGCGGAGTTATAGTATCTGTCTGACTGAGCAGTGGCAGACAGCTTATTGATTTTGTAATTCTGTTTGGTGATGGAGAAATTACACACTTCATTTTGAACACACACAGGTTGGAACCATTTCGAAATGGTGTTTAGTATTCTGAAAAAGTGTAATGTGGGGTTTGGGTTTTGTTTTTGTGTCATGTTCTCATGTCTTTTATTTTGGAATTATTTCATGCTGTTAGTGTCATGCTTCCCTTGCCCTCTTGTCTTCATGCCATTGGTTCCTCTGTTCTTTGTGTCATGTTCTGATTGGTTGTCTTAGTCATGTGTCTTGTTTCCCATTGGTTTGTTCTTGTCATGTGACCCTC
>NW_015540838.1:2270277-2274706 GCF_001515605.1 Sinocyclocheilus anshuiensis | reverse complement strand
CCGTCTTAGAGGTCCTGCCACACTCTGCTGCCCTTCCTGTAATGGGGAGACTTTACGTCTCAGAGTCCTCTCCTATCCTCGAGTCTGCTCCAAGGGCCTTTCCTGTGCCTGATCATGTTCCCATAGTCTCGGTCGTGTATTGATGTTGTAACCCGCTGTCGGTGAGTCTAGTCTGTTTATGCCTCGTCAAGCCTGTTCATGTCAAGTCAAGTCTCGGATTATTGTTTGGATGTTTGGATCACCTGTAAATAAACTGCACTTGGGTTCTTCACTACGCTCGCCTTCAGTGGACTGATTCGTTACAAAAAATTCAAGCATATATTTCTTAATAACTAAATCCCACAGCTTTACTACTAGTAGAGAGACGCTGCCAGGTAGAATTAATTCACACACGCAATCGCTCTCACTAATGCATTCATGTTTGTCACAGCTCCAGACTTATTTGTTCATTAATGACGTCATCAGCGACTAGTCGACTTCGACTCGACTTTCATCACATAAAAGTCGACTTTAAAAAATCAGAAGTCGTTCAACCCCTACTTCTTTTAGTGAATTAAACTATTAACTATGACATTTAAATCAGTGTAGAAACAGATTTGTTGTTCATATGACAATGTGTAATTAAAGATACATTTGTCAGAAGTATTATGCAAAAATAAATGAATTAAATATATTACCAAAGATATGTTTTGTTGTTGTTTAATATAAAGTTAAGATCAATTAGGTTTATTAGTATTTATGCCACTTCTTAAAAGGGCAGATATATTTCCATTAAGATGGATGGATGGATATTCCATTTTGATAAAAGACAGATATATTTACTGTCTGCACTTACTGTTTGAAAGTTCTGCAGTTCAGCCAGAGTCTTTTTGTCCACAACGACAGGGCCTTTGAGTTTGCAGTGGAAGGCTTCCTCAATTCTCCTGTAGGAGGACACACTCTCTAGGGTGATCAGAGCCGTGGGCAGCTGACTGGGTTCGCTGGGCCTGTCCACTGCTGCTCGCCTCTCGGTGGCCTCTGTTAATGCAGATCAAAGTAGACACAACACTGCATGCAGTTAAAGACACCTCATCAATGTATCTCTCAAAATGTCCAGCTCATCTTCATAATAGTCCCTTGATGATGAATAGAAAATATCCATCACTGACATTTTTATATGTTGTGGGTCCTCACCTTTGATCATTTCTTTGAACTCTCGCAGCAGGACCTCTTGAGTGACCTCTGCCCCAGGGGATCCTGGAGGTCCCTGAGGCCCTGGAGGTCCAGGAGGTCCCGGGGGACCGGGCTGATAGGCAAAAAAATATATATAACTGTTATATAATTTCAAATCAATTTAGTCAAGACTCAAATTTCTTTGAATGCTCAAAAGAGCATCTCACTATTTGTAATGATGTGTTACAACTTGAAATGTATTAAGGCATGTGTTATGCAATATATTACAAATTCTCTGGTAGAGATAAATTAAAAGTTCAATCTCAGTCAATCAACTTTGTTGAAGTGCAGTACATCCGCAACTGTGCTTGTTAGTTTGTATTGGCACCTAAAGTTTCACATGTGTCTCTAGCTACATATTTAATTAATTATCCATCACAAAATGTCTTGTACAGTCCTCTATCCATAATATTGCTTTCTTCAGTGGAAAAAGTTGTCTCATCTGAAACAGGAGAGAAATATGCACAGATCAAGTACTATTTCCAACTGAAAAGAGTTTTAAACAAATATGTCGGCTGTGTTTGATGTGAAAGGACAACAGGGCTTTTCATTGGAGGAAGTGATATTGTGGATTATGGACTGGTATTTTGGCCAAAAGTGACAGTTAGAAAGTTAAATTCAAAATCCTGGATTTGTTTCTTACAAATACACAGCTTTTCACTCCACAAGACATTCTCTGATAGATTGTAGTCGTGCGGATTACTTCTGGATTATAATGTGATGTTTTTATCAGCTGTTTGGACTCTCATTCTGACTGCACTCATTCACTGGAGAGGATAAATTGGTGAGCAAGTGATGTAATGCTAAATTTCTCCAAATCTGTTCTGATGAAGAAACAAACTCTACAATCTACATCTTGAATGGTCTGAGGGTCAGTAAATTCTCATCAAATTTTCATTTTTGGATGAACTATTCCTTTAACTTGTTAAGACATTCTTAAATTCCACATTTTTTGTTTTACAAGAATTGTTCTGTACATTCTGGGTGAATGAAATTCCTCTCCTTCCCACACTTTCAGCTCTGTCTCACTGTCGATTATGAGTTTGACATTTGATAATATGTGATTGTAAAGATTTTCCACACCAGTGGTCGTTTTCGCTTTCGGCATTTTCCGGGAAAGTTGCCCACAGGTCTCTTCACAAAATCCATCCATGATCCAAGAGGGTCCACTCTCTGGTTCTCACTGACCTGCTGAATAAAAACACAGAAATGATCATTTATATGCATGGTTTGCATATTTCTGTATAACTTGAAGAATTCTGGATATGATGCACATGTGACACATAATATTAAGTTTGGTTAGTGTATATGTCAGAGCGGGTGCATAAATAAGGTATGCTGCTCCTATTTTTATATTTTTATATATAATGATTGAGTCATTAGGATAAATTCTAACTGTGTGATTTATCAGATATTTAATTCAGAGATCATTCTCCAGTTGGCACTGAGTGCAGTGCATCATAGCTACATAACGAAATCCAATGAGTCATAATTTCTGCTTACAAACCCTCTCAGGAAAATGATGTCTAAAGATCCTAATAAATGGTGCCAGACATTAAGGCAGGTTGCACCACTGCAGTAGAGGAATGGGTCTTTTGTGTGGCATGCAGCACTACCTCATGCCTAACACAGTCAGTCAAATTTTCTCTTGAGGACTTTACTCTTTGCTTAATTATTCCTTCTCAGTAGTTCTCTCAGGTGCTACGTCAAGTTTGCCCAGTAGGGTCTGTGAAAAACAAACAGCCTTTCAAAATTGATCTCTCTCAACAAGTTTCCATGAGCACAACGTTACTGTTCACCTAAAAATGAGTGGCCCGAGACATTGCATTATACTGTGGGTTCCTTTTTGCAACTGTTTAAACACATATAGTGGCTTTCAGTGGAAACATTGCTGGCTTCTTCTTTTCAATAAGCTCTCAGAGCCTGAAGTTAATTTCTAAGAGGTAGATTTCTAACTCAGAGAAAGATTATCAAATATTCAATCTATGATATAACTCAATCTATTTGGCAACAGTTTGGTTTGAATCCTCTAAATCCCACACTGGAATGACTTCAGCAATCATCAGCCAAACCAATGACACCTCCCCTTTTTTGGAAGATTGTATAATTTGAGCTACTTTCTCAATAGTAGAATTCAGAATTTAATATAAAAACGATTCAGGATGAGAGAGAAAGAATACACTGTTTGCAAGGATCAGGCAGAGGATACACTGGCCAACTTTTTGAGCAATATTGCCAAGCAACTTTGATCAATGTTGCCATAAACGGGAAACCAGGTGAGACACAGGGCCCACGACCGATCTAAAGTATCCAGATAGAAATTTGTTACCCATCCTCAATGAGAAAGTGTGCAAGCAACATTGCTCAAAAAAAGTTGCCCCATGTATCATCAGCCTTACTCGTGTACATCACACCCCTGCAAAGTACCAATGAAGTAATATTTTGAAGAAAAAAAAGAAGCTAACTAATTGAATTGTTACTCAGATTCATTTATAAGGTAAAAATCATACAATGATCCTTACCATTTAAATTATACTGTCAATATGATTCCATATTTACCCAGTTATTAAGATCTATCTCCTTGTTGTTCGTGCATCGAATTTCATCTATAAATTTCAAAAGCTAAGAAAAAGTTTATTTTTTATTTAAAAGGTGAAGACCCGCTCTACATACTTTGACATTTAATTGAATAGCATTTTGACACAGTACCCACAAATTTAATTTACACTCCACCAGAATACTTAACTAAATCTGAAATATGCTTAAGGGTAAACAAGCTAAATTTAAGAAAATCTGGAGTCCATTTTTATTATTTATTGAATGTAGGGATATTAACAATATAATAGAGGATCAAAATTCTTGATTGGGTATTTAAATATATTTAAATTTGCATTATATTAACCCCTTACAACGGCGGTTGTTATTGGTTGCAAAGGATTATTAAATCTAACTTCCAAAGTACAGACTGTATTAACCCTTTGTTGGTTTTGTGCTTTACACTTTTTATGTAATATGAGCCCCTAGTGTTTGTTTGTTTGTTTTCTTTTCTGTACATAGTAAGTATTGTTACAGACACGGTATGTACATGTGTCAGTCTTGTGTTTCAAGAAAATGTAATAAAAATAATATTACAAAAAAAAAAAAAGGAAGAGACAGCTCTGGACCTATTCTCCACTCATTAATAACAGGGCCCCCATGGAGAGGGGGAATAACTTTA
>NW_015540838.1:2235890-2270141 GCF_001515605.1 Sinocyclocheilus anshuiensis | reverse complement strand
AGGTGAGACACAGGGCCCACGACCGATCTAAAGTATCCAGATAGAAATTTGTTACCCATCCTCAATGAGAAAGTGTGCAAGCAACATTGCTCAAAAAAAGTTGCCCCATGTATCATCAGCCTTACTCGTGTACATCACACCCCTGCAAAGTACCAATGAAGTAATATTTTGAAGAAAAAAAAGAAGCTAACTAATTGAATTGTTACTCAGATTCATTTATAAGGTAAAAATCATACAATGATCCTTACCATTTAAATTATACTGTCAATATGATTCCATATTTACCCAGTTATTAAGATCTATCTCCTTGTTGTTCGTGCATTGAATTTCATCTATAAATTTCAAAAGCTAAGAAAAAGTTTATTTTTTATTTAAAAGGTGAAGACCCGCTCTACATACTTTGACATTTAATTGAATAGCATTTTGACACAGTACCCACAAATTTAATTTACACTCCACCAGAATACTTAACTAAATCTGAAATATGCTTAAGGGTAAACAAGCTAAATTTAAGAAAATCTGGAGTCCATTTTTATTATTTATTACCGCTGATTACAGAACCGGCTTTCTGACAAGATGCGCGTTAAATATCGCATGCGATTTATCGTGCAGCCCTTCTTTTTATGTAATATGAGCCCCTAGTGTTTGTTTGTTTGTTTTCTTTTCTTTTCTGTACATAGTAAGTATTGTTACAGACACGGTATGTACATGTGTCAGTCTTGTGTTTCAAGAAAATGTAATAAAAATAATATAAAAAAAAAAAAAAACTAAATCTGAAATAATTATATAAATATGAAATATAAATATTTATATAAATATAATTGTTACTTGACCAACTAACCACCAACAATGCTGAGGAGCTGACGATGTTTTCATTTAGATGAAACGCAAGGCTTTATAAATCCCAGTAACCACAAATATGAATTGAATCTCCTTGAGCCCTTCCCTAAACTTCAAGTGACTGCGGTTGAGATAGAAACAGAGATAGAGAAAAGTTGTAGAGGTGAGCTGTCTGAAATGGAATTTGTTTAGGTTTGGCACAGAGACCTGGATCACTTATCTGTTAAACTAACACGCTGCATCTCTTCACAGAAAGACCTGCCTCATGTTAAGCTGTAAAAAAAGTAACCCCTTGTTTTTCTTATACATACTGGAATGAGACAAGCTCATATTTTTGCTTGGGTGTAATTTTTTCTCTCTCTCTATTCTTGTGACAGGAGACAAAATAAACAACTTAACTAGCACACAAGCCTCTCGCATGTTGGATGTCTGAGTGTTATTGTTGTGAATTAGGAGCCTGGAGACAGCCAAAAGACAGACAGATTTGTACAGATACCGTTACAGCAGAAGGCAATCCCTCAGATCTTCCACAAACACTGGGAGAAAACATCATTTGTTTCTTTTCCATTGTCTTTTATGGAATGCTTTATAAATACATACTGTATCATCAGTATGTCAAAGCAGCGCAGAGCAGGCTAGTCGTGCCATAAAAGATCTGCAGGATTCTAATATTACCAAAAAGAACAAATGCTCAGGTCATGAAGTCCCCCAAATACTGTTGATTCAACATGGTTCTATTAAGGATCAATATCGACTTTGGCAGGTCCATTGAGTTGTTTAATTTCCTGTGCCAAATAGAAGTATAAGCCACAGATGCTAGCACAGAAGCTAACTTAAAGCTTAAGGGGAATGTACTGTCTTTTTGCCTCGCCAAGAGAGTTACAATCAGTTTCCACAAGATTGGCAAGGTGGACAAGTCAACACATTCACCAAAATATACGAGGAACTTCCATTAACACTTCGAATGATCAGATTTGGATCAGTCGGTGTACGGGGAGGATCCGTAATTCTGTCAAGACAAGGATTAACTTGCCTGAAGTTGCTGCTCGGAAATGTCGTAGAAGTTTGTGGAGACACATCTATATCCATGCAATCTCATTTCATCATGTTCCCTCATGTTCTTTACTCAGAAAGTATAGACCATTCTCTGACTGTCAGAAAGCAAGGATTCTATAAGTATGGACATACAGTTAAAGTTCTCTGAAATGTTTTATTGGATACAAAGGAACATTTTCACAGAGACTTTAGGCTGATATGGAATGTGCAGCGGTCTGCTCAGTGCGAAAAACTTTCCAATATTTCAGGGTGCTCTGTACACAGTCGATTCGGTTGACAGCGGTACCATGGTTTGTATGAAAAGCCCTGTACACTGAAGTATTTCAGATCATGACAGATCATGGCAAGCTGTTATTATCTCAGCATATAGGGTGGATTTTTCTCTGATGAGTTTGTTTTGGGGCTGTTAAAACAGCAGAGCTGTGTGGAGCAAAGCTGCCAAATGCTCCATTAGAGACTGAGTAAAAAAAGTTTTTTTCAAAAGAGTTTCGACGAGAGTTTGAAAGAAAGCTGAGAAAAGAGACTTTATAATAGCCCCACTAAGCAAACACAAAGCTATTTTCACATAAGTAAATGAACACATTATGGAAACTGCATCTAATATATACTGTATATATATATAATTTTTTTTTTTTTTGTTAATTAGTTAAGAGGTTCACCCAAAAATGAAAATTGTGTTATTTACTTAACCTCACGTTGTTCCATATCTTCCTTTCAACCGTGGAAATCAAAAGAAGACATTTTGAAGAATGTTTCTGTCTGTTTTTGTCCACACCATGAACAGCCCCTAACTTCTAAATGTCTCAAAAGTATCTGCTAACTCTTCTGCAAGTGCAAGCAGGAATCTGTAATTACAAAGTCATTTACTTATGTAGCGTTTCAAACTTCTGTTTAATTGTAAATGGTGGTTTGCCAAATGCAATTTCATTTTTTGGGGTTTACCAAAACAAAGTGCCTGGGCAATTCAATTAAATCTGCAGTGCACCTATTAGTGTATTGTTAGAGTTGTTTCTGAGGATTGATGAAAAACCATTGCAATAATTAGTAATTAGTTTAAATGATTAACTTAATAGTCTTAAAACATTATTTAGGTAAGAATAGAATATAACAGTTCCAACATATACATATTAAACAGAATTATTTTTAGATTTGAACTGTGTTCAGATAATTAGCTTGATTAACAATGCAACATTTCTCCACAATTCTTAGTGCTCACTGTGTATTCAGAAAGAGAGAGAGAAAAAATCAGTTTATTTTCAGAGAAAACCATCAGAGACTATATTTTTGTGGCAGCACGCCACAGCAAACATAAACACGGCCATAAAAATCTGCCTGGAGGCCACAATCAACAATTATGCAGCAGTGTTTAATTGTGAAAAACCTTATAACCTCATCTAGGCTGCATATCCATTTCATTACACAGTCTGAAGGTACGAAATGACACAAAATGTTTTTATTTGACATTAACTCAGTGACAAGTATACAGTCCAGACTTCACAAACTGGGTCTGTTCTAACACAACCATTAGGTTTAGTGACATTTTATGAAGAAATTGCTTCTGTTTGTTGATCTTTGTACCTCAGCTCCAAAATTTACCAGACATTACAGTAACACACTGACTAAAAATACCAAACCATTAGGTCTATTCCTATCTAAGACTTCACAAACTGGGTCTGTTCTAACACAACCATTAGGTTTAGTGACATTTTATGAAGAAATTGCTTCTGTTTGTTGATCTTTGTACCTCAGGTCCAAAATTTACCAGACATTACAGTAACACACTGACTAAAAATACCAAACTATTAGGTCTATTCCTGTCTAAATGTAACATTTTTTAAAAGCATTCAGCCCCAAATTCAAATGTCTGTTTGAAATACTATTTGAAAATTAAAAATACTTACAATAACATGTATAAAACATGTTCCTCAGGACTATTGTCAACACTACAAAGATGCAATAGCCGTTCCCATAAAAATAACACCAGTTTACATTGAAAAATAAATAAAGCGTGCAATACAAACACATCAGAAATAGTTGGCAAAAAAACACTATACAGGTGCTTTACAGTGAGAAACAGCGACTGAGGGCTTTCCCAAAGTTATTGTTGTTTCTCGAAGGGTGTATCATGACTGTGCATTTATCCATGCATGGCTTGATGATTTTACCCATCCCATGCCTTTGGGGAAGGATCCCCCTTTACCATATCGACAGATAGGCGGATTTGCGTGCATCCTCCATGTCACACGCCCATTACTTCCCAATTCACCCACCATTTCTCATATATACCCTGACATATGAAAGCCAGCCATGAAGGGCACCAAATATGGCTGTACATTAATATTCACTTTCCTTAGTCTCATGGACACGGTATGTGTGCGAGAGAACAAATTGCGATGATGGTATGTTCCCAAACACAGCTTTATGGGTCGGTACACAGATTTATGGGTTTGATTATATGGACGCATTCACACCACACCTCAGATTCTTACCTGCAATTATGGTTTCTTTTGGTACCAAGTCATTACTGCTTTGGAACTCAGAACATAGAGATACGAAAAGAGAAGTGATTATTTGGCTGGATATCAAGCAGCAGAAAGCTTCAAAGGCCATCATTTAACATGTAACAGACCCGGCACCACTGTATATTTCATTACCGAGGCCTCATTATTCAGTAATTCCTTCCCTGTGGACAAGGTCTGATAACTAACACACTCCAAATGGTCAACAGATAAGAGTTTTTCTTTCGCATGTATATCCAATTTACTCTCTGTCTTCACTCGTACCAAGCACAACAACATGTATGTGTCAGAATACACTTGTAACTTTACAAAACTAACATGTAGGCGAGGTAATGAGGCTTTGTGTTGTTTTATTAACTCTCGCTGTCCCATGCCATTGTACCAGGGTAAACATTGTTTAGATATTTATATGTATATCAAGTGTGCATTCCTGGCTAGTGAAGACATGTGAGGGGAGAGAGAGCCACAAGTCTTATTATGAGATCTACTGAGGAATTATCCTGCCCTCCTCTCGCCATAAAAAAGTCAAAGAGTTGAAGAGAGTCTGATTGCAGCATCACACCTGCTTTGTGTGCAAATTATAATGTTGAGCTAGTTTGTGCTGGTGCTCATTTCCCTTATTATCTGTGGTAGGTCAAATGGACAGCTGAGAAATACTTCAGATAAACACTTACAGCGACGTACCGTAATGCTGCACTCACCAGGATGGCAAATAATTCCTGTGGGTTTTGTGATTGTGAACGTTCAGGAGTAATTTTGAACACAAAAGAGATAAAATAGGGTAATTTTAAGATTATATCTCACGTACATAGCTATGTAATGCATAATATTAAAATTTTAGCTAACGAAAAAATTGTGTGAGACGTTCATATGAAGTGCTATAGGAAAAGTTGTGTATTTTGGTTTTTTGATTTGAGTTATTTGTACCCCATTTAATGTCTGTACATATTGTTCCTCTGTTCCCTGTACTCTGTGTCCTAATGTTAATGTCCCAATGGCCGCTGTTCAAGTAAATAGTAGGGCTGGATTAAAATATTTCTATTCTTTGCAATTAATCACATTTGCAAATAAGTCATTTTTAATATAAAAAAAAATTCACATTTATAAAATCTCTGTTTTTGAGAACACAATGTTTTCATGGCTTCTTCAACTACTCAAGTCAAAACAGAGACCAATCACTATTCACTGGTCACTCTTGTGTAGGGCTGTGTATCGATTCTCGATTGGATTTGATTCAGATTCACAAGCTCGCGATAAGAATCTACTGTTGATTCTATATAACTTGATTCTGATTCATTAGTCTATATTTCTGCCATATAAAAAAATACATCTCTGTTAATTAATATATAGGGCTATAATAGACAGGGCAACATTTGATTTAAACAGGTAACTCATCTTTTCGAATAATCATTAAAAGAATCGTCTCAAGAGAGTTCTTTGTTATGTGAATTAAACTACACTGGTCACGCAGTATGTTCTGATTCACTAAAAACAACCGGCTCATAAGAGTCCTTTGTTTCATGAATCGAACTACACTGGTTGCACTGCACTGTATGTTTTAAGTCACTAAAATGAACCAACTCATAAGAGTTGTTCATTCGTGAGGCGAATTACACTGGTTGCGCTATGTTTGATTCGCTAAACAGAACTGGCTCATTATTGTCATTACACTGGTTGTGCTGTATTTTTTGCTTCAATAAATGAACCTGCTCATAAGATCCATTTGTCTGTGAATCTAATTACACTGATTGCATTGCTTGTTTTTTGATTTACTAAAAGGAAGCGTATCATAAGAGTCATTTGTTCATGAATCAGACTACACTGGCTGTGTTGATTTTGAATGAAGCCCTCATCACACCCTGCTAAATGTAAATGAAAAACGCAGAACGCAGTGACATCTACAGGACAATAAGCACAAAGTAAAGAACTGATATTGGGATTTTAAGAATCGAATAGGCCTATGACATATATTGGTGGCTGGACATCAAGTAGCATATGGATCCAACAAAACCCACTTATACCTGTAAAGATGTTCTCCATCCCTATGAATATCACCCAAGGTCCCCAGCCCGAGTGACGCTTTCTGGCAGTGACAAATCTGGCAAAACATTGGGTTTTAGAGTGATTATGTCATTACTCTCTGATTGTACGGGACAAGATGAAAAGAATGTAACCAAGGGGAGGGAGAGTGACTAATCCTTCTCGAGGTGTCCTCTTTCAGGACCCTTTCTGTGAGGCTTTGTGAGGGGCTTATGCGGCCTGATGCCCCAGTTTTTTCAGGGGGCCGCACCGCCCCTATCGGATGTCCCAGACACAGCGGAGTCAGCCTGGCCTGTGAATGACAGAATCAATGGGCTGGGAAAGAGAGAGAGAGAGAGAGAGAGAGAGAGAGAGAGAGAGAGAGAGAGAGAGAGAGAGAGAGAGAGAGAGAGAGAGAGAGAGAGAGAGAGAGAGAGAGAGAGAGAGAGAGAGAGAGAGAGAGAGAGAGAGAGAGCCCTCCTTCACGCTCTGGTAGAAAACCACTACTGAGATGACTAATCAATGCTCTGATCAGACCTTCTGAATGTGCATTCTTCCCATATCTCATGCCTCAATCATCAATTTCACACATTATAGCCTTCAAACCGTTCTATTTATCATTCTGAATCTCATTCTTTTGAGCTGTTCTGAAGAATTAGACCAGTCTATTTCTCAAGAAACATACGTGTTTGAGTCTGTGCCAAGCTAATCAAAAATGCTTGTAGCATTTCCATCATGGGCTTTGGATGAGCTCGCTCTGTAAGCTTGTTTAAATAGTCAAAGTTCGCAAAGCAGCTGACGACTTCTGCTCAGGCGCATTTACAAAGTATGAGAGACAACTGTAAGTGCCAAATGCAGTCGGCTTTGCTTTCTGATGAGTGTGCTGACATATTTAACAGAGCAATTAAAACACATCACTCTGGGGTATTTTCTCTGCCTGGCTGTAACAGGGTGAATTTGACACACTGTGAGGAATGATTGGTCACTAAATGCATTACATTTACACATTTGGCAGATGTTTTTTATCTAAATAACTTAAAGTGCATTTCAGGTATATAATTTATTATTCTGTGCATTGCCTGTTAATCCTTTCAGCAGGCATTACTCTAGTCTTCAGTGTCACATCCTTCAGAAATCTTTCTAATATGCTGATTTGGCCCTCAAGAAACATTTCTTCTTATTATGTTTAAAATGGTTGTTCCACTTGATTTTTTTGTGGAAACAATGAATTTAGTTTTTTTCAGGATTCGTGAATTAATTTTAAAAAAAAAAATCAAAAGAACAGCATTTATTTGAAATAGAAATCTTCTGTAACATTAAAAATGTCTTTACTGTAACATTGGATTAATTTAAAGCAAAAAAAATAAAAATCTTACTGACCGCAAATTTTTGAACGGTAATGTATATAACCAATGTGTTGTATCGTGTCTTCTATCATTTTTCATGCAATTTTAGTACCCAGTTAGGGTGAGGTTCTCAATAAAACAGAGCCCCAAGACATGTAAAACATAGTAACAGTGGCGTCAGCGGTCTGTGAGTTTTCACAACCTTGAGATTGAGTGATTACTGCAATATCAGAAGTTTGTTAGTAAAATGAAGACACATGATAGAACAAGCCAATTGCAAAAATCAACCATCATCAAAAACAGAATAAATAGCAGCCATATGACATACCCTGAAAATGTGCAAAAATTGTACCTTTAGCTTGTCCCATGGGCCGTACCTTCAAAATTACACTGTTGACTGCATATTAGTACGTTAAGATACTAACATGTACTTAAGGTAATAATAAACACTTTTTAGGGGTAAGGTACAAATATGCACTTTTGAGGATGCAGCCTCAGTAACAAGCTGTTGTAGCTCAAATGGGACAATTTCAAATATTTTTTCTAAAAATTATCTTATATAAAACAATAATAGAACACTTCTGATGTGGAATCATAAGCAGTTTCATGTGCAGAGCTGGGAAATGAGCATAGCTTAAACATATAAGAAAAGCAATGAGAAACTATTATGGCATATACCTTTGTGCTGCCATCCAGCTCCTCACTGTTGGAAATAGTGGTGTTGAATGCTTCGGTGTGCTGCGGAGCAAGCTCCTTCGGTCTCTTACGTGTCTTCCTGCCTTCAGCCCACCCTAGACGGATGCACTGGGTCCAGAGCACTGCCGTCACCACAGCTAGCAGCCAGCAACGCATCTTCAGCCCACCAGCCAGGACACCGTAGTTGGGTCAGAAAGCAGACTCTTTCTCACTGTGGGAAGTTCTCGACTTCGAGAAATACAAAGGAACAGCGAGACGTCCCCAACGCTTGACCTAACTGGAAGAAGAATACTGTAATAGGCAGGCAAAGTGATTAAGGGACTTGTCCACTCTACCTGATACCTCAGCCTGGTCTTGATCTTCTCAACTGCCAGCAGTGTGAAGCAAGGGCTCTTTAGGCAAAAACAAAGCAAAGCTTACTCGACTATGAAATGTGTCAAGTGTAGAGTGGTCCTGGGAAATGACAGGTCGTCGCTGAGCTGACAGCAAACATCTGAGCCGATTTTCTGGTAAGCAATGCTGAGGTCTTGCCCCATCAGTCTTCATATGTGCTTCCTTCTTGAAGCCGAGGTGGGAAAAAAAAATGTCCTGAGGGAATTGGAAGTTGGAAACACTCCAGTTTTTGTAGCTTTTGGCCTTCTCTTGCCTTTTTTTCCTTGCAGGGAAAAAAACAGTCCCCCACGGCCAACTTCAAAGCAGAGAAGCACTTGACGGGACGATCGCACCTAAATGCATCAGCCCAGTTCTGCAGGGTGACAAAAACACATGTACGCTCACCTCAAAGTGCGAGATCTGTGTGGACTTTGTGGTAGGTCTTGCTCACAGTTGTGTTTTCACCCTCTCCAGATCTTATGCTGTTGCTCCTGCACTCTCTCACTCTGCTTACAGGAGGGCTCGCAGCAGAGTTTATCACAGCCCCCTCTCTGTCTCTCTCTCTTTCTTTCTGATTCCCCTGCTTCTCTTTTCCTCATCAGTGAAACTGGCAACCTCAGTGGGCTCAGCCCTGTTTTATCTCACTAATGAAATACTCAAGTCTTGAGGGAGAGCTCTTTGGCAGGCAGACTCTAGGGAATGCGTGTTCATGTGTGTAGGTGTAAATCTCTGTGTGTGTGTGTGTGTGTGTGTGTGTGTGTGTGTGTGGTGTACTGTCCTACTTTGCAGTAGCTCTCTACATGTGACATTTAGTCACATTCTAATTCTAACAACTCAGAAAGAACTGCTTCAAGGCAGTAAAGTGATGTTTGACCAGCTGACTAGATATCTGGGTCTTTTAGAGAAGAGCTGAATGTTTATATGAATTGATGTGGAGTCACCTAATAACTAGAACTACATCCATCTGCATGTACAAATACTAAGATGACTGTCAGAAACATAATCCACAGTACAAACAATATTTTCCCATTATATGCAACAACTTGCAAAACATGGCATTTAGGGTGCGTGTAATTTTAGTGATCCTGGTAGTATTTCTACAAAACAACCACAATCTGTTCATGTTATTGATCAATTATTGTTCTTACTGTTACACATTAATGTAAAATGAATGATCGTATTAATCTAAGTGACAAATTACATTATGCAGATTTGTGTAACTTTGTTAAGTGTACAGCACTGTCTCTCAGTAGAGCAACAATACTGGGAGATATCCTACATGCCTTGGTGCTCTTCTCCCCTCTGGTGGCTGGAAATAAAGATGCAGTAACAAATTCATTTCTGGACTAAATTTGGTCAGTCTAGTTTTTTATGTATATTAACTTAATATGCAAATGTAATGTATATTAAATCAATATACAAATTGCATTGTTGTTTTAATGTGTTATAATACAGTAAAACAACAATATTATTAACAATTAATACAATTTAAAATTACTGTCTTCAATTTTAACATATTATAAATTGTAATTTATTCCAGGGATGGGAAAGCTGAATTTTCAGCAGCCATTACTAACATTCACAGCAGTTTTCAGTGTCACATGATCCTTCAGAAAGCTTCTCACGAAGCTTTTCTTATTATTATCAATGCTGAAAACTATTTTTGCTGATTAAAATGGAAACCTTGATACACTACTAAAAGTTTGGGGTAAGTACGATACAAAAAAAATATTGTTTGTACTATATATTTCTAACACTCTCAGAATGTATACATGCAGATGGAGGTATTTCATGTTATTAGATGACCCCATATAAATTAATTTAAATGCTCAGATCTTCTCTAAAAGAACCAGATCAGTCAGCTGGTCAAACATGTCTTTTACATCACATTGCTTTAAAACAGTTCTATACCAGTTGTTTGATTTCTCTGAGACTATTTTAAATATTTCATATTATTTCACAATATTATTGTTTTGTTTTACTGTGTTTTTGATCAAATGAATGCAGCCTTGGTGAACATTCTAACTATTTTATCTATTTAGTTCATTTTAACTATTCATTCTTCTGCTCTGGGCAAAGGTAGCACACTAGTGCGCAGGTACTTCTCCATCACACAGAAAAATAGCACAACTAGGGACTGAGTAACCTCAGGGTCTATCGGCCACCATATTTTAATCGTTGCACCAGGTCCAGGACTGTTAGTATGTGATGCATCATGGATTCTCAAGCACATCATGTTCATAATTAAAACTTTATGTATTTTCTGTAACTGTTCAACAGGCCCCCAATGGAGAATAACAAGAAGCTAATGTGAGTCTGAGATATCTAAACAAGTACGGCTTTCAGCACAGATGGTGAGAGAAAAAAACTGATATGAAAGGTAAACAGACATTTGTCTCATGGCATATTTCATAGGCATTGGTCTGCTGGTACAGTAGATGGCGATATGTGCGCGGTATCCCTCACCTAATGTTACACAAGAAGAAGACACGCGATCCTGACAACGTAGCAATGTTTCTTTGCTCAACGCCTTCCTGGTGTTAGTCCTCGTGAACTCTTGCGGTCATCGGTCTGTCCTGTATGTGTTTGTGTGTTATCTGAGTCCAGAGAGGGAGGACGTCGCGTTCAGGGCCATAAACCGCTCCAGCCAGCAGCGTTTGGTCTCGAGTGGCGACGTGTACAGGAACTGCGCGATGAGCTGCACATAAACAGTCCGCTCAAGCTGCTTTAAATACAGCAGGCCACTGGCTTCTGTTCATTCATCTGATACTTACTTTTTGGAAAGGACCGTTCAAACGTACAGGTAGGTAACGTTAGCTTGTTATTTATTTCCGTTCACAAGCTGCATTGAGACAGGTGTTGTCAAACATTATGTGCTGATACTGATTCAGTACTGAGTAGGCTAATATTAAACGCTAACTAATAAATTAATGGGTATGATTCTGTCAGTCCACCGCGTACTAAAGAAGTCTTTCATATTTGATATTGCTCTCAATATAAAAAAAAAAGCTGATTTAAGCTGATTTAAGCTGGTTTCCCAGTCTGACCATGCTAAAGTGCTCAAAATCCATTTAAAACCAGCAAATAATTAAGACTGGTGTGTTAATATATATACGCATATGTTTGCTTTAACGTAATGTTCCTACATCTGTTTAAGCAGTAAAACCATGTCTAACCGGAGAAGATCTCAGCCTCAACTTTTGTGCGCCTCAACTTTGGCAGTATTTGCAATGCTGGCTTTGAATGTTCAGGCCAGGCCAGCAAATATGTCAGCGTTAAAAGACAAACACCCCAACAGCAAAGAGGACAATGAGATCCTTCCACCTGACCATCTGAACGGTGTGAAGATGGAAATGGACGGTCACCTCAATAAAGACTTTCATCAGGAGGTGTTTCTCGGGAAGGAGATGGAGGAGTTTGAGGAGGACTCTGAGCCCAGACGGAACAGGAAGAAACTTATTGAAATCTTTACCAAGTATGTACACAGCTGTGGAAACAGTGCGATTTTCCCATGATGTGCTTTGGGTGTCATTCTAAAGGCATTTCTAGTTTAACCCAATGAACAGTGAGCAATTATTGCAAGTTGTGATGAAACGGAAGTAGATGACAGATGACAGATCTTTTCTTCTGTAATGTGACATACATCTGAGTGAAATGGATAGAAAAAATGTAAGGCAGGGTTCTGTTGATTGGATAGAGGCAGCTCTTAATGCAAGCTTGCAGTCAAAAGAACATGGTTTAAGTAGACAAAATGATTGAAGTCCCTCATGCATCACCAGAGAGAAGTCTGGTATCTTTGTCAGAAGATTGGGTTATGATATTTTGATTAAATTACAAGCTAAACAAAATTTGAATAAAATAAAAAATAATGAAACATGTATGATGTATTGTTCACAATAAGATGCATTTAGAAAAAAGGGTGAATTTCCATTTCATGCTGACTTTAAAAACAATCAATCCTATGCATTAAGCAAATGATTGATTACTTTAAAGTGTTGATGCCATAAATATCTTATCACCTAATTTCACCTAATCGTGCCTATAGCTGCATCATCAAACCTTTACTCTCTGTTTCTAGGGTGGATATTAATAAAGACAGGAGTGTCAGTGCTAAAGAAATGCAGCGCTGGATCATGGAGAAGACGGAAGAACATTTTCAAGAGGCCGTTAAAGAAAACAAGCTCAGTTTTCGTGCCGTGGACCCTGATGGGGATGGTAAGTGGATGTTGTTATTTAGACCAATGGCATAATGAAATTATTTGTCAAGTAGAGATATGTTGAAATAGATTTCAGGTAAGTTTAAACATGATTTGTAGTTAAAAAGGTTTCCTGTGTTTTACTAGAGCAAAATAATATGTATCCTGTTTTTGACATCTGGCATGATGATTTCATAACACTTAACAATGGTCTTGACTGCCAATTTCAATTTAATCTGCTCAAATTGTTCTCTCGCAGAACATGTAACTTGGGATGAATACCGTGTGAAGTTTTTGGCCAGCAAAGGTTTTAATGAAAAAGAAGTAGCTGAGAAGATAAAAAACAATGAAGAATTGAAAGTGGATGAAGAAAGTAAGTTGCAATGTAGAAGATGTGTTTGCCTGATATGGTCTAGTACTCATAACAAAGCCATTTAAAATGATATGAATAAAATATGGCCTCACTACAGCTCAGGAGGTTCTGGAGAGCTTGAAGGATCGCTGGTTCCAGGCAGATAACCCTCCAGCTGACCAGCTGCTGAATGAAGAGGAGTTCCTCTCGTTCCTGCATCCAGAGCACAGCAGAGGCATGCTGAGATACATGGTCAAGGAGATCGTCCGAGATCTTGGTAAGCATATAAATCTGAAATTCATACCCAAGAAATGGCAACACATTTCTTGTGATTCTTATTGGTAAACAAACCCTATATGTTTTCTAAACAGATCAAGATGGAGATGGAAAGTTGACTCTTGCTGAATTTATCTCCCTCCCCATGGGAACTGTGGAGAATCAGCAGGCCCAAGACATCGATGACGACTGGGTTCGTGAAAGGAAGAAGGAGTTTGAAGAAGTCATTGACGCTAACCATGATATGATTGTAACCATGGAAGAGCTGGAGGTTGGTCCTCTTTCATAAGTGCTGTTAAAGGATAAGAATACATTTATAGCATCTCATTTGAATGAATATCTGTGCCTTGCTGATATTCCTTCTGTCAAACAGGAATACATGGACCCTATGAATGAGTACAACGCCCTGAATGAAGCCAAGCAGATGATTGCTGTGGCGGATGAGAACCAAAACCACAACCTGGAACTAGAGGAGATCCTTAAATACAGCGAGTACTTCACTGGCAGCAAACTCATGGACTATGCCCGTAACGTACATGAGGAGTTCTAAGACGGTCTCCTCAAGTCTTTATGAATAAGAACAGCATGTATATATCCCTAAAGTGTCACAAGGATGATCTTTGCTTGCTTCCCAGACTGGGATCAACAAATGCATTCGGACATGTTTGTAAATGTACAAAACTTCAAGCCACAAAACCTTCTCTAATGTTGCAATGCGCAGATATGACACATTATTAGGACTTTGCCTTCATAATGTCATAGACATGATTTCCATTTGAGCACCATAAAGTTCCATATAAATCATTTTAGACACTGTCACTTTCGTCACGTTTTTGAGTGTTGATAATTAAAAGAAATGTCTGTAAATGAGGGATTGGTGAGGGGAAAGACTTTTCCACATGAAGGTGGAATTTTTAAAAAAAAATTTATTATAATAAAAAAAATAGAGTAATGTAAATAATGCTGCTGTTTGGAGTGCCATAATATATAAAGGCATTCACATTTTGGGTGGGTTGCTTTTGACAGGGTTTGAGCTTCCTGAGATGTGTTATTTCCAAAGATAACAAGCCAGCAAAAGGATTTAGGGTGGTAGTTTTGTGAAAACTAACATACAGGCCTATATATAGCACTTCTATTTAAGATCTCATCATTAAATGCAAAAATGCAGTGAAAAAGTCTAGTTTAGATAACATTTTATTTGAGAGTTCATAGGATAATTAATCCATCCAGATGTGACCTATTTGCACATTGAAGCATTTTTATGAACCCTGTTAAGTCATAATTGTGTATAGCCTACATATTCTTATTTTATTACTTTTAAGAATTCAGTTCACCCTGTTACCTCAGCAGTCTCCTTCAGTCAAATGTTAGTTAATATAATAGAGCATATTATTCCTGACATTGATGTGTCTCCATTGACGTCTGTATTGTAAAAAGTCATTCAAAATGATTTAATTTAAACATAAGAGAAATGCTTTGAGAGGAATTATATTATTAGGAACTATAATTTACCCTTTTTAAATCGCTATGAAAAATGGAAGGAACGATGTGTATTTTCTGGATTTAAGAATAAAGTTTTATTAAAATACTCATTTGCCTAAAGAAAATTAGGCTAATGTTTCCTATTGACACTGTGTGTATATAATTGAGCTCTAGTTTTGGTGGTAATCATTTTTGAGCATGCACTGGTAATAGTTTAAGCTATACAATTTATGCTTTGCTGTACGAATTATTCATAACTCTGGCCTTTTGGATTCATTTGTTTTGTTATTCCATTGTGTGTTTACTATGAGCTGCTAATGTGTTCACAATTATCTTTGTTCATTGACTGATTATATATTACATTCATCCGGTGGAAATTAAAGTAATTGCTTAAAGTAAAAAAAATAACAGTGCTGAATATCGTGAAATTTTTAAATGCGTTGTAACATTATATTGAAATAATATACATTATTATAATATGCTGTTATTTTACATGTATGCTAATTCATAATGAATGCACGAAATCTACATTACCTTTCAAATTACTTTGAAAATGATGCTGTGAAGACTGGTAACATTTTATCTTTCCTAACATTTGAAACATATGATCCAACAATCAGGCAGAATTTTTTTTATTTATTATAAAATTAATATATCTAGCATGGGTGCATTACATTTATCAAAAGTGACAGTAAAGACATCTATAATGGTGCAAAAGATTTCTATTTCAAAATAAAGGCTGTTCTTTTGAACTTCCTATTCATCAAAGGATCCTGACAAAAAATACTTTAAACGGTTTTCAAAATTGACGATAATCATAGCAATTAATAATAACTGACTACCAATAATAACCGAGCACCATATCAAAATATTAAAATGTTTATGAAGATGAATATCAGAATCATCTGCATCACTCATTATATGCTGAGTCGTTAATTTGACAATGACTATTTTCTTGGTTTGTTGTATCGGTGTTCTTGTAGACATGTTGACATTTTTGTCTGCTTCAGTTCCTGTTCGGGAACATGCAAAGCAGATCATATCCTATTCAACCTGAGGTGGTCAAACATTTTATAGTTGGTCTAATAAATTAAACATACTTATAAATGCTTAAAAATACGTTATAATACTTTATAAAATTTCACTTTTCACTAACCTACACTTAGCATTGTGTACTGTGAATATCATTGGCTGTTATCATAAATTGCTTGCTATGTTTCTTATTTGAAAGGTGTTTTGAATTAAAATGCCTTTTAAAAGACTAAATACAAATATTGAAAACACGAAACTGCTCATAGAACTAATTTGTTAATCTTTACATAATAAATTGTCTACTGTACTATTTTTCGCTTTTTCATTTTTCAGTTTTTAGTGTAACCACAAGGAGGGAGTAAAATGACAAAATTCATAGACTGTTAGTATGAGCATCGTATGTGCCTCTGAACCCTAATACCCCAATAAATATTATTACATGTTCTTTACACATATGCATTGCACAACCCAGTTTATCTCCAGCTATTATATGTTGTCATCTTAAAATTCATGCACAGCAGCAAAGAGTTTTGGAAGCTTGAGGCGTGCGTGTCACTTCCATGCTCAATGCATCTAATGAGCATCCAGCTGGCAATTAAAAGAAGTAATTAAAGGAAGAGTATCTTTTCTGTCCAATAAATAAAACTGTCCCAAATGCTGAAGTTCCAGCAGAGCCCAACTATAGGGTGTGGCATTGTGTAAAGAGCAGACAGACGGGTTTCAAGTACGGTGGTAGTAGAGAGAGAGGCTTTTTTTTTCACTGCTAGAGACTGTTATGTAAGGAGGGAGAGTCTTCCCACCTCCCCTCTCTGTTTTTGTTTTTCTCAATGAGCCAGGCTCTCCCTGATGCAGGCCCCTGCGCCTGTCCACTAGGCCCCTTTCCTGGAAACAGAGCCTGGCAGGGGCCACTCAGGGGCAGGTTTGGGGGGGAGAGAGAGAGTGATTGTGGGAGGGGGTCTCCTTCCCCTTCCTGCAAATCACATGGCTCCAGACTTGAGTCTGAGCCTTACAGAAACCTCAGATTTGGTCAATCTGGGCACAGCTCTCGCTGAGCATATGTGTTCGGGTCACTGAGTGCACGGACCGTAAGTCACTGAGGGTGGGGGTCCCTAGGCGGGATTTAGTAGCTTATATCCTGTTTATTGATTATTGATATTTACAAAGAGCCTGAAGACTGAATGAATCCTGGAGATATCTCAAGATTTCATCACTTTAAAAGCCCATGTTCATATGTTTTTTCATATGTTCATCTTTTTAAAAATCTTCTATTTACAATTATTGAATTTAATGCAAGATAAATGTTATTACATGTACTTATACAATACAATAGAGTTACTGTTATATTATTATACTAAAATAAATATAAATATAAAATTGCATTCATATTATATTATATTTTCTATTAGCGTTATCAGTACTAGTCGTTATTAGTAAATACATTTTAATATATGCACTACCCATTAAGAGTTTGGAATAATTTTTTGTTGATGTTTAAAAACAAAAAAAAGTCTCATACTCACCAAGGCTGCATTTAGCTATTTGACCAAAAGCACAGCAAAAACAGTAATATTGTGAACTACTATTACAATTTTATGTTTTAATATATTTTAAAATGTAATTTATTCCTGCTGGCAAAGATGGATTTTCAGCAGCTATTACTCCAGTCATCAGAGTCATATGATCCTTCAGAAATCATTGTAATATGATTATTTATTGCTCGGTTATTGTCAATTATAATTGGTGCTTAATTATTAATAACTGTTCATATTATTATCAATGTTAAAATAGTCTTTGCTGCTTAATATTTTTGTGGAAACCATGATATGTTTTTTTTTTTCGTGATTCTTTGATGAATAGAAAGCAGACAGCATTTAATTGAAATAGAAATGTTTTGCAGCTTTATACACGTCTTTACTATTACTTTTGACCAATTTAGTGTGTCCTTGCTGAATAAAAGTATTGATTTTGTTTGAAATCTTATCCCAAACTTTTGACTGGTAGTGTATCATGGCTTCCATGGAAACACTAAGCAAGTTTCTTTTCTACACTGATAAGGTTTCTTGAGCAGCAAATCAGCATATATGAATGATTTCTGAAGGATCATGTGACACTAAAGACTCACAGGAATTAAATCTACTTTAAATTATATTAAGAATAACATTTAACATTACAGTTATTTTGAACTGTAACATTTTTCACAATGTTACTGTTTTTGCTTTGCCTTTGATTAAATAAATGCAGCCATGTTGAGCATAAGAGACTTATTTCAAAAACATTTCAAAAATGACCCAAAACTTTTCAGTGGTAGTGTATATTTATAATAAACGGAATGCATCTAGTCAGCTGAACAGCTTGACAGTTTTCTTGTTTTCTGGTCTTGAAATGTACACCAGAGATGCTTGAGTGTTAGGGAACAGGTTCTAATTTCGCTCCGTCCTTGTTCAAGGCACCAATCCAGAATTGTAACCTTATAAAAACACAACAATTAGGCTACCGTTTGGGTTTAATGAACTTTTTAAAGGCAGGTACAACTCCATGATGGTACCTACTGATTTACAAATTTACCTGGCTCAAGAAGATATTTGAGAGGAATACATTGTTAAAGTAATAGTTCACCCAAATAATAATAATAATAATGATAATTTGCTTAAACCGTACTCATCCTCAGGCCATCCAAGATGAGTTTATTTCTTCATCAGAACAGATTTTGTGCCATCAGAATGAGAGTCCAAACAGCTGATTAAAAACATCACGATAATCCACAATAATAATCCATACAAGTTAATGATTTAACTTTAAATCATTGCTTCTGGCAAAAATACAAGTCCATAATCCATAATAATGCTTCATCTGGTGAAAATGTCCATCCCCTGTTGTCCTCTCACATCAAAATCCACCGACATATTTGTTTAAACTTTTGTTTAAGCTTTGACTGTTTTCACTTGTAAACAGAGTTGATTCAGATGAGATTACTTGTTCAATGGAAAATGCAATTTTATGGATAGAGGGCTCGTATTTTGGCCAGAAGCAACGGTTTGGAGTTAAAAACATCTTAATGATGAATTTGTTAATTACAAACACACAGCTTTTCACTTCTCATGATATTAAGTGAAGGACTAGAGTAGTGTGGATTACTTGTGGATTATTGTGATGTTTTTAATCAGCAGTTTGAACTTCATTCTGACGGCACCCATTCACTGCAAATAATCCATTGGTGAGCAAATAATGTAATGCTAAATTTCTCCAAATCTGTTTACATCTTGGATGGCTTAGAGGAGTAAATTTTCAGCAAATTTTCATTTTTGGGTGAATTTAAGAAGTTTCTGAAGCTATGCCAAGGAAGGCCAAGAAAGACCTGGCACCGAGACCTTGAGGTGGACTGCAAAAAGATGGGTCACACCTGAGGTTGAGAGGAAAGCCCAAGATAGAGGCAAGCTCTGGTTGACCGCCTATACCCCAAAGTGGGTGGAAAGGCGAACTGATTCCTTTAAGAGACCAATATTGGTTTGTTGCACACACTTTTGCTCTGTACATATTGTTGTAAATTTAAATGATGAGAAATGAAATGAGTAATGGAAATATCACGTGAACCTTTCTCTTGTGAAAACAAATTACAGGACAACAATTATCGTAATTCATTAGAATTTGCTTGTGCAAAGCTTCTATCGATGCTTTCTATGGTTACTTCCACCTTACATGATTGACTGTAATCATTTTGCCACCAGCTTCTTTGCTGTAACTATTATTTCAATATTAAATCATTTTAGAGAGCGCTCTCAGCTCGACTCGTGTTAAATCAAGATAAAGCTTCATTAACTATGTCTTTTTATCTCTCAGTTTTACCGAATGTTTAGTCAACAGGACAAACAAGGTGCACTATACAGCAAGGAAGAGGCGTTAAAGTTTCTGTAACATAAAAGCTTTTATTTACAATGGGCTGAGAAAGTGTAGTTACAAAAAAAAAGCTATTAATGAAGCAAAATGTATTATTTTACCTTAAAAGCATATAGTTTGTTAATGTTTTATTATCTTCATTTCCTTCTTTAAAAAATATTTGTTTGAAATAGTATGGCTTGATATTATAATGCATGGTAAATAGAATGGCTCTTTTGTGATTCCATGCCTTCCCTTGTAGAGTTGAGGGAAAAAAAGAAGAAGAAAAAAAACATGTTTTGGAGCTCTCCATGCTTACACTTATTTTAGTCACATATCTGACATCTGCACAACTTCCACATTTCTAAAACTAGGAATGTAAACAGTGGTACCATTCTTGTTTATGTCTTGGTTTTGTGGTATAGAATTGGTCCCATTTGGGAATAGTCAGGAATAGATTTCCAACATAGGAGTTCTGGGCAGTACTCAGACTCATAAAAACTATGTCTGTTACCCTTTTATCACTTACATTTACCATTCTCTACCTTTGTTCCTATGATTGAAAGAGACAGAGAAAAAAGATAGAAATATAGAATGTAGAAAAATAGAATGAAGGAGCAAAGCTTTCATTTTTGTTTGAAAACAAATAGGCTATTGTACAATTATCCATTAAATCATTAATGAACACCTTGTGCTATGCATTATACAGGGCCATTAGAGTTGGTCAAAAGCTATTACGCTTTCATAATTAAGAAATGATGCATATATTTTTCTTCACACAGTTGATCACTGCAATTTAACAATGATGTTTTCTCTGACCAACTATGTTTCATATCATGACATGAAATATTGTTATCAAAACAAACAAGTTGTAATCTAAGTAGTAACATGGTTTGTGAAGCTTGATTATTTTGTTCATTTTTAATTCTGTTTATGTTTAATGACCTAATTAATGAATCGATTTTAGTGGTGTCATACTCCATACCCTCATGTTCTCATGCTGGAATTAACATTACACTTGCATTAATTTGAGTAATTAAAATACAGCTTTTAGCACTCAATAAATATACATAAATGTCCATAAATGTTAAATTTTTTTATCAACACGCTAAATACCACATTAACAAATCAATGTCTTTACATTTTACACTAATGTTTATTATGTTTTATTAAATTACCTATTTTTGGCACATAATCTGCAGGTTACTCAAATTGTGCACTGATAACACAAGGATCTATTTTAAATTGATCAATAAATAGCCTTATTTAATACACTTCATCATCATAACTATAGTTATGATGAGGAGGATCAGCAGAAAAATAATTAGGTAGGTGTGATGTATTTTTTGTTTGTTTTTTTTCCATTTATTACCCGTTCAATCGCATCACTCATTTCCTTTGCAATTTTCTCATTATTCAATTAGCATTCCGACACTGCAGTTTAGATTTAATATGATCGCTTCTGTCTACTGATCTGCGACAAAACCAGCACTGGAACATTTTCGGCGTGGAGTGTGCAGAACAGAAGAATGCTTTAGCTACTCCCACTTCCTGGAGATCCAATCCGAAACGATCAACTGTTTTAAGGCGCCCCTCCGAGTCCGTCCAAAGCAAAACAATACACGGAAAAACATAAAAATAGTCAATTATCGTCTAGTTTCGCGTCTTATCTTCTCAAATTATAAATCTGAGCGAATTGGTCGTGTCTTTTAAAAAAATACTATTCTGGATATAGCCCAGCTACGGGGTTGTTTATCTGTAGTAAGGGGAACTTGAAACCGTCCTTGCCCCATGTCCTCGGTTGTTTTTCTTCTTTCGCCTGGATTCTCCATGTTGTTGGAGAAAAAGTCAGGGCTTTACCTAGACAAGAGGGGGCTATGGATAAATATACACGCGATAAAGTAAACCGAGACGCGAAGCCTAAAAAATAGCAGATAAGAGAAAACAAAAACAAAGTGTCATGCCCCTCCCATGTGGAAGAGAATAGAAGGCGGGAATAAATAAATATCAAAATATTTTGTCGCCGTAGGTTTGAGATATTTTTGCGCGAACGGAAATTATTAATTTCAAGCCTCGCTAGCTTTTAATGCCACTAAATGCGGACCGACTGTGTGTCGCTGGAAAAGGTTGGTTGGACGTTGAGGGCTGTGCGTTTGTTAGATGGAAAGTTCTATCATCACTCAAGTGCAGAGAGAGGATTCTCGATGGTCTTCGAAAACAGGTAGGCAACGCACTGTCACATGCTAAATGGTGATGTTACAGCACTGTCAGCTCTCTCTGGTCTCATATTCTCTGTCGGGCTTTATTTACCGCGTCGCGCTGTTCGATGTGCGACTCGAGCTATGACAGTTATTTGTCATATTGAGCCGATTTGACGTGACAGAGTCGCGAGCGGAATTCGTTACGTTTCAACGGTTTGAACAGCGAAACGTAAATACACTCCGTTTTGTAACTTATATGGCTTAATAAAGAAAAAAAATTGTGTAACTTATTTTATTATGTACATGTTTTGCTGTTGCAGTAAGGCATTGCTGAATGCTTACGTAATATGTGTTTAAAAGAATTTCAGACGACGTGTTGAAAACATTGACATGTTTTTCTCTCTTATTTGGGCTCCTTGATGTATATTAATAAAGTATGCAAGTATGTATTTATGTATTGTTTATCATATTATTTATTTATTTATTGTTCCTTCACACAATAGATGTGATTATGATGTTTGAAACGTAACCAATCCAACCAAGTTCATTCGTGTCGCATGTCGTTTCCTCTTTTGTGGACGTCGTTTCATCGCCTGGTTAATGGATAATTTGAGTGACGTTGTTTTACTGTTAAGGAGATTGTGTTTCAAAAACATTTTCTGTTTACTCGACTTGGGTACACTCGCATTTCTCACACTCCTACTGCAGTAAAACTACACAAAATATCGAGCTGAAATGTAGAAAAACATCGGCCTAATGCAGAGCGCAAGGTGCCGCGCTGGAATGCACAACACACCCCTCAGCACACGCCCTCCATCTGCCGCGCAACGCTACGATTATACGCGTTTAAACCTTAACGGTTAATGAAGGCCTTATCTAGACGTTTAACGAGTAAAGGCCAAAGTGTTATGCGGAAAATTACATAGTAACCATTTTGTAACCCCCTTACTTACTACCTGGCGGGCGAGTCTATCTCCTCTCTGTTTAAACGCGCAGTTCGTACCAGTGTTTATCGTGAGTCTTGTAAATATGCGCAGAGCTGTGCGCCTATTATAGATCTGACGCAAATACGATATAAACACCGGTCGTTCTAGTATGACTGTACTTTACTGATGTCAGTTAGGGTATTATATCTGATGTTTACGAGCTCTGGATTAGTGAATTACGAGCAGCCATAATGTTGGGGAAATAGCCAAGCCAAGTCTGCACAATTTCCTAGAAGACCCCTTGAACTCAGTTTGTAAAGTGTGCAGTGCGACTTTCTTGTTTGTGGCTTTAACAGCCAAGAATCTCAGAAATTATGGCGTTTGAGAGGTGAACAGATGCATTAGTTGAAATGTAAGATGGTAATATAAAAAGGTTAAATCAATTTACCAATATAGTTTAAAACACACGTGCCAATTATCTTCTATAATTTTTGTATTTATGATGGCTTGAAGATAATTTTTGTATAAATTTGAGCAAATTTTCAGACGGCGTAACTGAAACTATCAAGTGGTGTAACCAAGTAAAAAGAACTGAAATCGTTTCTTTTCAAGTATAATGTGAGTGTATTCAAATTCAAAAACATTTTCAAAAATATAATGAATTTTTGAGTCATGAACATCAAAAAAGGTGCTTAAAAAGGTCAAAAATATATAAATATAAAAAATACATACATAAATATATTGTATAGAATTTTTTTTACAAACTAAATGGCTATAATTCACACTTGTCAGGGTCTAAAAAGGTCCTCTGTTTTGTTACATGACAACAAAATGGCTTCCTGCTTGTTGTTACGCCACACTGACTTGGATTTGTCTGTCAGAAGTTTTTCAAATATTATTAATATTATTTTTAAGAAATAATAACACATTATTTATATATAAGTACTTTTACCATCATTTATTTTTTTCAAGAACATAATCCTTTTATTGAAACTTTTCTTTTCAGTCTATTATTTTCAATCTAGGTACACTACCTAGACATTTTTGACCTTAACCTTCACAATAAAATATCAAAACAGTTTTCATTCAGCAACTGAAAATATTATAGGAGCCATATTCAAGCCATTTCTGTATGAAATGCATTTCTTAAAATGTTTTTGAGTAATTTAATAGATCCGTACAAGTCATGACATTGACCTCTAAACCAGATACCAAATGCGAAGAAAGTTTGCACTTTTTATGTAAAGTTTTGTTTATCTTTGCTATAGAACCTTAGATTAAACAAGTTTGTTGAATATATTGCATTGGTGGTATTCAAATCAAGCAAGGATTCCATTTTAGAAATTGACAGTTATGTCTTAATTTGTCATTAGCTTAATATCCATCTGTATCCAACTATGCTTTAGTTTAATGCACATCATAACATCAAAAATGCAATCCATGAAGAAAGACAATAAAACAATGCTTAGTTTAAATATAAAGGTTATTCAATATAGATGTATATGTAGATATCAGGGTGACAGAGATCAGGCAGCAATCTGAATGCCTGAAAAATAGCTTCCATATGTATTGATAATACGATATTTGTAAAACCAATTGGTTTTAGAGCAATTCTAAGACACTTTGTCTAGGAAAACATTGCTGCTGTTATATCAATGTTTTCTGATCTTCACTTGTTAGATACATGTAACACAACTGAGAAAAAACAATACTTTTCTCTTATTCAGCAGTTAAACTGTTTTTCGGTCGATTGATTAAAAACACACACACACACACAATCTCATTTGATTAGATCTGAACACAAGTGTAATAGCTAAAAACCCTGACCACTTAAAAGCTTGTAGCAGAACCTTTGACGGTCCTTAACAAAACACTCTTTCCAATCCGCTCGAAATGCTTGGCAGTATCGTTTCCTCCTCATTTGAACATTTTTTTCAAGAAAGTGCATTTGAATTCATGGATACATTTTCCTTGTACTCCATTTCCTGAGTCCTTTTGTTAAGCAGGGCGTTATCAGTGAGTGTACAGATGGGCAAATACAGCACAGAGTCAATGATGATGAGGAGGCCATTTTCTCTCATCCTCCCTCTGCTGTACATGGTGCTCATATGTTACATAAGATGATTCCTATGGCTACATAAGCCCCCATAGGGAACGAGAGGGGGAAAGGTGCCTGGGATCGCCCCCCTGCTCATCATCATGGTCAATTCCTTAAGATGTTAAAAAAAAAAAAAATCCATTCCTAGTACTGAAGTTACATCACCATAGCAATAAAAACAGATTCTAATCATTGCATGGTGTACTTTCATGTTGCAAGATATTTTATATCCATTTTTTCTTCTTGGGAATCTCAACAGGCATGTATGAACAAAATCATGTTTCACTTACATGCAAATATTTACAAGCAAAAGTATACCGAAAGCCCCCTAAATATGCAAGGAGCCCCTCCGTAATGCACAACAAAGCTCACTACAGATGTCGTGTTACAAAACATCTCTTATTTCTGTGGCTATGAGTTATTTCTGTGGCGTATGCACTTCTAGGGCTTGTTTCTGCCAGACTCTCCTGTGATGAAATGGCAGAAGCGGTCTGTGAGTGTGTTAGTGTGTGTGTATGTTTTGCTCCGAAGGTACAGCTGAAATGTGTGGGCTTTCCCGCCCTCTGAGATTATATAACGTATACCAGCCATGGCCAGCAGTCTCATTTAAAACAGATTTTCTGTTTCTGTGCAACGTGTGCCATCTCTGGAGAGGGGCGGCTGAGCATTTGGTGATTTTGACGTTGATAGGAGCTGCATTTACTGACAAAACCATACATTTCATTCCAGTGCTCTGAATTATTTAAAAGCTCTGTCAAGCCTCGGTGGTGAATTTGATGCAAATGTATCTAGCTGATTGGCAAATGTGAATTTAGTTTTTGTTTGCCATCTATTGGAGACTAAAGTGGCTCATTGAAAATATTTATTAACATTTACTAATGTGCTCTGGGTGGGGTTTGACAGTAGCTTTTAGTGGGATTCAAGTGGGATTGTTTATAAACCACACAACATGAGGCTTTTTATGCTATGTTTATGCAATACAATTATCAGCGGGAGTAATATATGCAAATTATGCATTTGAAAAAATTGTTTTATTGTGTTCAAACAGATCAGGTGAATAAAAGCTCACCTCAGAAACCTGGGAGTAGGAATATCTTCAAAAAGCTCATCTGTTGCCTTCGAGCTCAAGATGCCCAACTGCCAACATCACCTACCCATGATGCCTTGCTAGCGCCTGAGGACAATGGGACAATTGCCAAAGTATTATAGTAACCATTAATCAACACTTTGTCACGTTTTTGTTCCAGTTTGTTATTTTGTTTCATTAAAAACACGAAACAAATAAGGAAAGAAACATTTTAAGGATTAACTAGAAATAGCTGCCAATCCTTAAATGATGTCATTTCACACACACAAAAAAAAGTAACTCTGTACATTGTCAAATTGTTTATTTCTGTTTAATAAAATAATTGATTTACATATTATATATACACACTGTATATGTGGGTAGGTAAATAGAAAATATTCCATATAAAATGTGTGAATTATAATCTGGATGTGTAAAATTAAATGTACGGTTCAGACAATAAAGGGGCAATGTAATGTATTTTTTTCAATCAATCAATCATTTTTAAAAATAAATAATAAAATATTGATCGGTTACATATTATCTGTAGGTACCAAGAGAGTGTCTGCTGCCAGCAGTGACCTCTCAGGACCAGGGGAAGATCTGTGTGGTCATAGATCTGGATGAAACACTGGTGCATAGCTCATTTAAGGTACATCCAGTTTATCAAACACTGACTGGTATTGTAAATTTGACATTTTAAGGAGCTTCATACTGTTTAACTTTAAGAATAGATTCATGAAATGATCTGTACAATAAATATTGTATTTGCATTTAAACAGAGTTGATAACAGTTCCACACTGACTCCACCGGTGTTTTTAACTGTATCCACATTGTGTTTTTGTAGCCAATAAGCAATGCAGATTTCATTGTGCCTGTGGAGATTGAGGGGACCACACACCAGGTGAGATCTGATTAATGTTTGTGTATGTGAGAAACAGCAGTAATCTCCTGCCAGTGGGCACGGACTTGAATTGTGCCTGAGGAAAGAGTGGAGATGTTGTTCTGTATTCAAAAGTGAATGATGAGCGCCATCTGCTGGACTGATGTGAGAACAACACTTACGTTAGTGGACGAGGATTTTGACGTCATGTGTACAACCACAAGAGACTCTATTTACCCGTTGATCCTTTTGTTTTACTCACAAAACTGTGGTAAACACCACAGCTAGAATATAATATTCATAGTTTTTAAAATTAGGAGATTGAACTTGTATTAAAATATTCCCTAAACCTTTGTGGTTCTCTGCAATTTTTCACAGAAACTCTACATTTGGCCTCTGCCTGGTTCAAGTAATCCAGGATAGGTTAGTTCCCACTAGTACGGCCTATTCTTGATTACTTGTTTCAGGAGGAGGCTATGAGCGACAGACAGCACTAGATGGACCTACAGAACATGATTTATTTTATTTACAGAATTTAAAAATTGACTAAAGATGCTACTTTGAAGACTCTGCATTTGAATGGTGAATTAAAAACATTAGTCTCATAAACAACAACAAACCTGTCTGTGTTTTAGGTGTATGTGTTGAAGAGGCCATATGTGGATGAGTTTCTTCAAAGGATGGGAGAACTGTTTGAATGTGTTCTGTTCACTGCCAGCCTTGCTAAGGTATTCAGACAAATAGAATAGGTATTCAGGAAATAGAAATCCCTCACTAGTGCTGGTCAGTTATGCTCTTGTAGCATTAGATTTATTTTCTTCGCCAGTATCAAAGTTTCCTTAACCCATCCCTCCTTCTCCCCATTCATGGCTGTGATAGTATGCAGACCCCGTGACTGACCTGCTGGATCAGTGTGGCGTGTTCCGCACACGGCTCTTCCGGGAATCTTGTGTCTTCTATCAAGGCTGCTATGTTAAAGACCTGAGTCGCCTCGGCCGTGAGCTCCACAAAACCCTGATCCTGGACAACTCCCCTGCCTCCTACATCTTCCACCCTGAGAATGCTGTGGGTTTCACTGTCCTGCTGCTATTTAGCTTTTTTGTTAAAGCCTGCCCTCTAGATTCTCCCTCTTGCTATTTAACAATTGTGTATTTTTGCTGTATTTGACATATTTATACAGTGGGGTTCAAACGTCTCAGATATGTATATACAGTATATGCTACCATTAAAAGTTTAAATTAAATTAATACTTTTATTCAGCAAGGATGCATTAAATTGATAAAAAAAAATAACCACAAAGACAATGTTACAAAAGATTTCTATTTCAAATAGATGCTGTTCTTCAAACTTCCAAACAAATCTTTTTTCAAAACCAAAAAAAAAAAGAACAGTAGTGTACTTTTGAACGGTGGTAGTATGTATTATTATTATATCTATCATATACACACAAATATATATTCTATATACTGTATAAATTATATATATATCAAATATTAAGTGCGTATTAACAAATGTTTAAAAGCTGAACTATTTGTAGACTGTTGGACCCAACTGTATATGTAAAACTTTATTGATGTACCACCATCTAAAATGATCTTTATGCTTTTAAAATACATAAACCCAGTAGATTCAAATAATCCCAAAATGATTATATTACTTTAAGCCTGTAAAGTAGTGATGTATAATAACCTCTGTGCCTTTAACAGGTTCCTGTACTCTCCTGGTTTGATGACTCTGAGGACACTGAACTGCTTCACCTCATCCCAGTATTTGAAGAGCTAAGTCAGGCTGATGATGTCTACAGCAGACTCGAACAACTCAGGGGTCCATAATCCCTACACCACCAGACCAGGGCAAACCTCCATGTTGTGTAGCACTGACTGCCAATCACACGCGAGCGGCTCATATGACAGGAGACTCCGCCTTCTGACCTGAAAACAAACACGAAAGCTCATAATTCTGCTCAGCACAAAGTATATGCGGTTCTGCTACATGGTTTGAGGACCTTGAGCGGTTAGCGATGATAAATATTGGGGTCAGACGCCAACTTTGTCTCCGTCATTGAGCTTGCCTTTTGCAATAACAATTACAGATTTTGTATTCCTTTTTTACTTTTCTATTTTTTGCTATTAGCATTTTTTTTTTTTACATTTATAATGACATCTTTTGGGCGACTAAAACAGTTCAGAGGGCAGGTCATCCATAATCCACAACAATGAAGCTGAAGTCACTGTATTATGTTATAACATAAAGCACAATAAACTTTCAGGCCAGTCTCTCTATGCAAAGTCCTACCTAAACTCCTCACACTTTTTCAATCTTCAACATTCATAATCATACTTTAAAGGAAAACTAGTGTTTCTTGTGTATTCCAGATTAGAGCAAAAAAAAATGCCACAGGAATACACACCGTCTTATCCAGCATGCTATGCATACTATTTCCATAAATGCAAATGTGACACCAAGCACCCATTCATCCTTGTTTCTGATTAGTCTTATTACTTTACACAAGGCCTTGTTTAAACTGCGGGTTTTTTTACTGTCGCTGAGCTGCGTTAACATGGCATTATGTAAAATACACAGTTTTGTGTGAATTACAACTTCATGCTTATCTTGACACTTCCTGTATTCATCTTAAAGTGGCCTTATGTCTGCTTCAAGTGTACTTGAAGGGGTTTTATGATACGTGAGGAGCAGAATTAACACCACAGAATGAACCAAAGAGATTTATCTTGTTCAGTAATTGTCTTTCTCTCTGCTGTATTTATGCAGACAATTATTTGTGCTGTAATCTATGTGTATATTTGGTTGAACCTGAATTGAACTTGAATTGTCTTTGTATGATACTGTCTGTCGACGCAGACCACAAACTTCATCTTATATTATTTGAACATGATCAATATGATGTTTTTATAAGTTGTTTTTACTGTAGCACAAATACTCATGATTTTTATAAACGGCAAATATTGGAAAGGGCAGATTATTGTCTTTTGGTTAAAAAACTGCTCTGATCAAATCTGTTGTTATTTTTTTACTTTTGTATTTGCAACAATAAATTTTTTTCTGTGGAACATTATGTGAATGTTTTCTGCATATCGTCTTTTCGAGTCGCTGTAATCTATTAATAATAATAATAACCTTATACATAGCTGTACAGAATTCAAATAGCATGTAAATAGCATTCAAATTCAAGACACATCCACTTTTGAATGATGAAACACCACAAAACAAGCATTCAGATTCTTTGGCCTAAAATGATACTCATTTTGAAATGGTTTGATACCAAATAGGATGTATCATACATTTTCAGTCACATTAAATTGCTTCCATCATCTAAAAAGTAACTTGTACATCCTTGTTCTGACCACTAGGGGCACCAGAATCCATCTCAGTATATATGAAGACACATATGTCATATATTCTATAATAAATACACCATAGGAACATACTTAAAAAGGTTTTATTGAGTAGCATGAGTGATGGCGATTGCTTAGAAAGGGGATTATGAAAACACATTTATGGCTTTTGCAGGACAGAGTGAAAACAAAAATCAGATAGCACCTTATATAAACATTTTACAGATATATTAACAACTTCATAAATTCTTTTGTAAACATACCAAACTAATATAAAATATTCCTGACAATTACAACAAGGTAAATAACAAAGGTTATAATGGCAGGCAAATTAGGGAACTAGATAGTAACAAACTACTTATAAAAAAAAAAATTTTTGAGACATGCGTATAAGAGTGAGGATTTTCTCTCTACAAAAATTTTACACAGGCCTGGAAAGACTGTTGGATGACAAAGCATATATGCTTGTGAATGTTTATAATTAGTCTTTTGTTGT
This sequence comes from Sinocyclocheilus anshuiensis, assembly GCF_001515605.1. Lineage (NCBI taxonomy): Eukaryota > Metazoa > Chordata > Actinopteri > Cypriniformes > Cyprinidae > Sinocyclocheilus > Sinocyclocheilus anshuiensis. The sequence continues at coordinate 2,239,055 of NW_015540838.1, read as the reverse complement.
GGTCGTTTCATTAAAAAAATAAAAACTATTGAGGTCAGCACAGATTTGAAAGGATTTGGGTTGTACTATTAATCTACTAACCTATGGCTTTTTGAGCAACCACTTGAAATTGAAGAGTTTTTTTGCCTGTAATCCATGTTGCAGGATTAGCATCGTCAAGCGCATGCAACGCACCTTGACTTGAATTGCACCAAAATGTTTTAAGCTGAAGAAATACGATGGGTTTGTGGGAAATATTTCCCAAAAAAACCCTTTGCTGAGTAATCAACATGAAACCTGGCCCACAGGAAGCTAATTTCTAACAGCTGTGGAAAGATGCATAAGGCAGAGTCAGCATTATTACATCAACATGAAGAAATCGTCAGCCACCTTTTCAAAATTCCTAAGGAACGATTTGATGATTTTTCTCTCGTGTCTAGTCAGTCAGAGCCAAACTGGGATAAAAAAATCCTGGGTTTAAGTTTAAGCTTTGTTAAAGTTCACTGATTGTAAGCAGGGTGATCCAACAATACACAGTTCAACATGAGGTCACAAGCTCCCGAGTCATAAGTTTTTTAAATCGTTGCAAAAACAAAGGTAACACAAAAAATAAGTCATGGCCAGAACTGGAGAACAAACTAACCTAGAGACGTACAGTGAGACATGTACACACAAAGTCAGGCACAGAACATGTTTGAACAGAACATAAAAGGAGTAACCAATGAAAGGTGGTCTTGTCTTACCACGCTATTCAAAGAAAATAAATAAATAAACGTAAATAATAATTCACCGTGGAACACTGTAGCTCTTTCTTATATGGATCGAACTTACTGTATGTTGCTGCTACGAAGTTTTTTTTCTTTAAACACAATGAATCAAAAGTCTACCACTGATGCAGTTTAACACAGATGCGTTTTTTTCTTTTCATGAAATATGCATATTAAATTAATTGAAAATCACATATATTAACATTCACTTTCCAATAACTTTACACAAATGTTACCAAAGAGTGTGTGCACTGATGTTGCATGAGAACCAGAACATTCTGTGAGATTAAAAACTGGAAGACTTGTCGCGATGAGCTTGGATTCGTCCTTGAAACATAGTTTAAAGATAATATGAGCTGAACGTCACGACTTTTGCTACCACTTCAAACAGAGAACACGAATGAGATGATATAATGGACTAAAATTACACCACCACAAACACTGTAAAAGTCCTTCTTCCGACCATCAGGATAGAAACGTGGGTATTTCGTGGGTGACATGTGGCGTGTGGTTTTTTTTTTTCGGTTAAAAAAAAAAAAAAAAGGGTTATCCTGTAAGTATCTGAAGTGTCACGAGAATCGGGGGTTACAAAAAGGTTGTACCTGGTTATCATTCATTCCCTCTGAAAACACTTCAGCCTTGACTACCACACGAGGACAGGCTGTCGTAGAGGGAATCGCTCAGGGACTCGGGAGTCTCCAGGACCTGGGGATGGCTTGGAGACAGGCCGTCGTCAGGTCTCTCTTTCACCAACTCCAAACCAGTGTCCCTCACCATGTCTGGGTTAGCGGGAATACGGCTTTTGCCTCTGCATGCCTGACTGGGTTGAGGAAGACTTCTCGGGTCTCCCTCGCGGCTGGCTACAGAATCACTAGTCTTGTTGCGCTGCAGGTAAAACAGGCCCAAAAAGGCACAGTGAGTAACACTGAACAGTACATGATAATATATAACATGACAACACATAATAATACTTTAATCATTTCATTAATCATAATAATACTTTATTACAGTCTATGTGTGGCTATTAAAAAGTCTATTTAAGTCAATTAAAATTCTAACTGTTATGCTACCTTTTATTATTATTAGTCATTTTAAAGATTAACGTTCAGTGAACTTTAGATGATGGCAAAGGCAATCTAAATGCAAGAAAGTAAACATGCTGCTGAACTTTACTGTGTGTACACTAAGAGAAACACACATCGTTCAAAGGTTTGGGGCCATTATGATTTTTTGTTTTGTTTTAAATAAATTAATACTTTTATACTATTATAAGGAGGCACTAAATTGATCTAAAGTGACAGTAAAGACATTTATAAATAAATGCTGTTCTTCTGAACTTTCGATTCATCAAAGAATGAAAAAAAATGTATCACCGTTTCCACAAAAATGTTAAGCAGCACAACTGTTGATAACGGAAGAAATGTTTCTTGAGCACCAAATAAGCAGATTAGAATGATTTCTGAAGGATCATGTGACACTGAAGACTGGAGTAATGGCTGCTGAAAATTCAGCTTTGCTTTCACCGGAATAAATTACATTTTAATATATATTCAAATAGAAAACGGCAATTTTAATTTGCAATAATATTTCACAATATTACTGTTTTAAAGTATTTTTGATCAAATAAATGCAGCCTTGGTGAGCATTAGAGACTTCTTTCAAAAACATTACAGGTTGGCACCGATAGCCTCGTGGGCAGCACACCGACAAATAGAGCCGTTGCACTTCGGGGCGTCCAGAGTTCGAGCCCCGGCTCGCAGACCTTTCCTGATCCCGCCTCCCTCCCTCTCTCCCACTTTGCTGACTGTCTATATACAGTAGTCAACATTTGAAGTGGATCAAAACCTTTCATCAAAGTTGTCCTAAAACCAAAACAATACCCGTTCTTGTCTTAGGACAACTTTGATGAACTTTTTTGATCCACTTCAAATGTTGACTACTGTATACAGTCCTATCAAAATAAAGGCAAAAAAATGCCAAAAAGAAAAAAAAAAACATTACAAAAATCTTACAGACCCCAAGCTTTTGAAAGGTAGTGTATATAAATAGTTTTAATAAAATAAAAAATTGTTGTAATTGTCTTGTTGGGTGACACTAGGATCTAAAGTGATGCTCACCCTCTTAAATGAAGTCTTATGACTCACTGGCTCCACTCCGTCTCCAACGCCAAGATAAACCTCAGACGACTCTGCAGATGCTTTGAGGTTTGGGAAAGTCCAGTTCTTTGTGGGGCCTAATTTCATAGGTGCACCACAGATATCAGTGCCTGAAATTAATAAATCAAAAGCTGAGAAATAAAGGAAAAAGAAACACTATCTGGAACTTCTTTCTCTTAAAGGGGTCATATGATGCGATTTCAATTTTTCCTTTCTCTTTGGAGTGTTACAAGCTCTTGGTGCATAAAGAAGATCTGTAAAGA